>NW_005435068.1:525112-541254 GCF_000147415.1 Chlorella variabilis
AGGAGGGCACCCCGACCGCCCCAACAACAGGCGGGGGCCACGGCGGGGCTGGGCGCGCGCACGGTCAAAGGAACGTTGCAGTGTGCCCGCCGCCGCCGCCGTGGGGCTGTCGTTGGGGCGGTCGGGGTGCCCTCCTAGCTTCTCCCCGCCTCCTCTATATTACACTTAAGCCTCTCCCCGCCTCCTCTAAATTACAACTTGAAACGAAGAGAAGCTGGTCGCCGAGTAGCCTGGGCAATGGGCAAGGATGCTGCCGCTTGGGGTTAGAAGGCGTCATAAGATGTGCCGCCGCTCTCTCCCTCTGACCGCGATGTGAAGAGCACCAGCGCTGCACCCAGGATGAAGGCCACCTGCGAGATGGTGGTAGGCGGGGGGGGGGCACAGTGGGTAGGCTAGGGACCAAACACACAGGCAGTGCGGGCCAGGTTGTTGAGGTAATCAGATGCAGGGCGCAGGACGAGGTAGGCAGCCTGCCCGCTCCACCTGCAGGATGGGCGCCACGTCTCCGCCCTTGTGCAGCATGACCAGCACGCTGCTGCCGATGGCGGCCAGCGAGATGCCATAGGCCATGAGCAGCCAGAAGCGGGAGCGGCAGAAGGTGCCCTCATCGTATGGGTCATAGCTCAGCAGCTCGTCGCTGCGAGAGCATTGCCAGCAAGGGTGACGAGAGGCGGAGGGGTGAAAGATGCGGGGACACGGGCAGCCATGCCTTCCACCAAGCACAGCACAGCCTGACCAAGACCTGCAGTGGGTTTGGCACTCACCGTCTCACAGAGTTGATCATCACTAAAGCCATGGTCGCAATAATGCCCGGCAGGCACGATGAAGATCGATGGAGACAGCACGAGTCAGGCACGGGTCAGGCGGGGGGGAGAACCCCAGGCTGTGTGTGCACCTGTGAGAAGGGTATGTGAGAGGTGCTGGTCGCCACGGTGTCCACCCAGCACCACCAGCCTGCGCCGAATAGGGCCCCTGAAAAGCTGGGGCCCCAGCGCGTGCCGTGGTCACGCCACTGCAGGCAAAGGGTTGAAAGACGGAGAGTGACTGGCCCAGGCCCGTCCAGCGGCTGGCAGTTCTGGCCCCTCCTACTGAACACCCACCCAATCGACGACGACTGGTGAGATGATCATCTCCAGGGTGCCCGGCATGGTGGGTTGCCGGCGCTGCAGCTGGGGCGGGAGTGGGCAGGCGGGGGCGGGGCGGCAGGGAGGCCGGGCGCCGCTGGCGTGGCGGGCTGGATGGAATTGCACAGCGCCTCCCCCGAGCGTGCTGCCACTGCCGGGGCGGCGAGGGCAGGGGTAGCGAGCGAAGAGGTCAACCCAGCTTGCAGAACTCTGAGGAAGCGGCCAAAGGGATCTGCAACCCGATCAGCAGCGTGAGGGAGGAGGAGAAAGGCCCTTTTTCGGCACAGCAGCGGAAAGCATGCCTGCCTGGATGCGCGCGCGGCCAATTCTCTTTCGGGCGTGCCTCATCTCTTTTTTCTGCGTTGCTTAGCTGTCGAACGGCGTGGTCACGACAACTGGATGCTGCTGTGGCCCCGGGCGGACCCGTGAGGCGGCAGATGCTGGCGAGGGTTTTTCGGTAGAGACCCCGCAGCAGCCGGGCAACTGTTGCAAGCGCGGCGAGGCCGCGCCCTAAGCTCACAGCCGCCGCGGCCATCCCGCCATACCATCCGCAGCTATGCCGCTGCCGCCTCATTGTGGTTTTTTATTGCTTGAAGCCTTCCTCTTTTTCAATCATATACAGGTAAATCCTGTTTTGTTTCAATTGCGCTAGACGCAATGGAGGGGCAGCACCGCCTGGCGCCGGGCCAGATCTCCTTCCAAACTGTGGTGGAATTCCTGGCTGACGTCAAAACGGTGAGATGGAGGCCATTGAGATGTGACTGGCTGGCCCTGGTGTCTGCTGGTCGCCGCCCAGACGATGTTTCCTCAGCTCTGCAGATCAAAGGCCGGGGCTCCATGAAACGCAAGCTTCACCTGGTGCGGCGCTTCATGGAGGCTGTTGTGTCGCGGGAATCAGGCCAAGCTTGGGACATTTGGCGCATTGCCCTGCCGCAGGTATGTACGACGTGGCATTGCGCTGGCCCATGCAGTGCCCCACGTTTTTTGAAAGCCACTGCGCTCCCGGCCTCTGCAGCTGGACTCGCATCGAGGCGCCTACATGCTGAAGCACCGCAAGTTGGGGCAGTCCTTGCTAATGGCATTCTGTTTGGACGAGAGTTCTGAGACAGGCCAGGCGGTGGTGCACTTCCTTCTACCCAAGCATGGCAGTGGCGCGGGGCACTTTGCCTCGATGGTGAAAAAGGTGGATGAGCTGCCTGTCCTCTCCCCGCTGTCTCAACCGGGTCTCTTCGGCCCCCCAGGCAGTGCAGCCGAGCCAGTGAGCCTCTCTCCGCTCTTCTTCCAGCCCCGTGCTGCTCGCTTTGCAACTGCAGCGGTTGTTTGATCACCATTGCGGTGTGCCCGAGCACAGACTACTAGTCGCAGAAGTCAACAGCAAATTGGACGAGCTGGCCGCTGCTGCTGGTGGGTGGACGCATGTGTCCACCCTGCTGCTGTTCCTCAAATACGCAGAGCATTGGCATTTCACCATGTGGCCGGCGCTGCACCTGCGCAGGCGACAGGGACAAGGCTGCCCTCGTGCTGCGCTCGCTGCTCCAGCGCTGCACTTCAAAAATGGCCTTTAACTTGGTGAGCTCTGTCAGCATGTTATTCCATCCCAGTACCAAGGTTTGGTCCGGGCAGCCCCCTTTTTAAGCGGATCTGTTGGTGTGCATCACGGAATTGCTGCTCTCCTGGTGAAAACAGGTACAAATTATCTTAAAGGATTTGCATATCAACCTCAGGTAAAATACAATGTACTGTTTGTCGTTTGTCCCTCGGCCTTGTGTACCTTGACCTGCTCCCTTCTGCGCTTGGCCTCTGCAGCCACGAGTGTGTCTTCAAGGTCTGGCATAGCCAAGCACTCCAATGCTACAACAGGTGGGCCACATGTGATACAAATAATTACTATACAAACAGATGTTTCTCCAGCCTCTTGTTCCCCTCCGACAGCTGCATGGACGCCCAAAAGGTGTTCAACGAGTTACTGGATCCGGAGGTGGCCGCCAGCGTGGTGAGCTCCGATTTGCATGCGCTACTCAGCCGATCCGTGGTTTCAGTGGTCGAATTGCAGTGGTGCAATTGTATGCTTACGCAGGAAGTGTGGCCGGGCAAGCCAGCCAGCCCACAGGTGGGCCTGGCGCTGCACAGCGTCAAGGCCGTGGTTCAGATGATGCAGTATCACTTCAATCAAGCACAGCTGCAGTTCTTGATAGAACCCAAGATTGACGGTGCGGGGCACTGAAGAGGCTTCTGGGAGCTGTCGTGTGTCAGCCTGCGCATCTTGACGCTTGCACCGCTTGCTCTTACAGGAGAACGGCAGCAGATACACGTGGTGGGGCGGGATCGCATCCATTACTGGTCGCGCCGGTGAGTTGCTCGCTGGCCATCATGGGCACAGCAGCAAGTTGGCACAGCAGCAAGTTGGCCCGCCTGTATGGTGCATCCATTACCTGTGCTGCATTTCATCTGCTTTTTTTGATGTTCTACACGTTCGGCCGCAGGGGGATTGACCATGGCCCGCAACAGAGAGCTGGGGGTGCAGGCGGCAGCGGTGGATACTGTGTGCTAGACCACATCTTCAGGAAGCAGGTGACGGCAGGCTCCGTCATCTTGGATGGCGAGCTGGTCATTTGGAACACCAAGCGGTGAGTTTGCTTCGTTTATTGATGCATGATTTTGACACTGCATGAGGGCAGAAACGAATCAGTCTGCAGGCGTTCATTTGAGATTTTTGGTAGTCTTCGAAGTGTATCTCTGGCTGCTGCCAGCCCCTCCGCATCTGCTTTGGATGTAGTGGAATGCCAAGACTTTGGTGAGTGTAGGAAGGGATTATGGTCCATTGCTTTCATTTCAAATGACCAAAATGGGTCATTGCTGCCGTAGATCAAAATGTGAACACTGCCGATCCGGACTGGATGCCCCCACAGCTCAAGGTGAAAGTAATGCGAACTACAGTTTCTGGCTTTTGGCAAGTTGTCACGTTGTTTTTGCGGCCACCCAGGATGTTGAGGTTGTCTACGTATGCTGGGACGTTTTGCACATCGATGGCCGCAATGTCAACTCTCTGCCGCTGCTAGACCGCCACAAGCTGCTGCGCGAGGTAGTAAGAGATGCACCGCCAGAAGGTGCGGGGCAAGGTTGGTGGCAGGAAACAGCGGCCGGGGCTGGGGATGAGCACGTGCGTATGGCTGTATGCAATGCCCTGCCTCTGCATCCCGTGTTGCACTTTCCTGGCTGCCTACATGGGTGATGGCTGCAGGTTACCCGGTCGGCAGCAGCGGCGCCGTGCGTGGCCGCGTGGTGTTGCTGTTGCCGGGAGTCTCCCTGTTTGGCTGTGTGCCGCCCTCCCAGATCTGCTCTACGGCAGCAGATGTGCAGGATGCATTGATGGCTGTGATGAAAAGGGTAAGTTTGTCCGAGTGGGCTGCCTTCATCTCTTAGTTGCCCTCTGCGTTTGGCCACATGATTGTCGCTTATCGAGGCGGGTTCTGGTTGGCCCCCGGCTTCCTTTGGCCTATCCTGCAGCATGAAGAGGGGATCATGATCAAGTCGCTGGATAGCAAGTGGGTTCCGGGTGACCGCAGTGGCCACTGGTGCAAGCTCAAGCCCGACTACCTCCACAAGGCGAGTTGAAGCAGCTTGCCCGCGTCATGTCTGCTTCTTCATCTCCCAATCAATCTGATGCTTGCTGATGCTTGCACGTCGTTTCCCTTTTGCCACAGTGCGAGCTGGATTGTCTTGTTGTTGGCGCCTGGTGAGTGCATTGGCGCATACATCCACCATATGGGAGGCGGTCCGTTGGCCTGTGCACCTACCAATTGTCTTAGTTTGCCCACGCAGATGGGGAGAAAATGCCAGGAGCGGGGTTTTGGCTGAGTTCTTGTTGGCCATTGCTCAGCGCCCCCATGGTGCCAGCAAGCAGCCTACCCGCTGGGTGACCTTTGCCAAGGTGAGCTTTGCCCAGCCGCTGCAGCCCCCCCCACCCCCCACCCCACCCCACCCCACCCCCCCACACACACACACTCATCTTTGCTGCTGCTGCTCATGTCACCTCCCAAATGTGTCAGGTGGGGTCGGGCTTTACCGATGTCGACAGAGCGTACCTGTACGAGAAGCTGGCAGGCAACACCTGCGAGAGGCCGCCGCCATGCTACAAGTACGGATATTGCACAAAGCAGTCTGGACATTTGGCTTGCCTCCATTGTGCCGTTATTTTCCTATCCCCCTTCTGCTGTTTTGACGCAGGATCACAGACCACTACAAGGAACGTCCTCACGTTTGGTAAGCGGCAGAAATTGTGCACGGACGTGCCCAGTGATTCGCAGGCAGAGGCCTTATGTTGGCCTCCCGCTTACCCTGCCTGCCCATCTGCCTGTACCTGCAGGATTCGTGACCCACTTAAGAGTGTGGTACTGGAAGTGCATGCAGACCTGCGCCTTGTGCGCTCCAAGGTGGGCTTTTTGTCTGGCCCTTTTCTCTTCTGTTGCTGCAGCTCTTCATGCAGCCTTACTTATCAGGCCTTGCTGGCCCCCGGCTCCAGGTGTACGCCAGTGACTACAGCCTGCGCTTCCCACGCTTTGATCGCATCAGGTGCGCGTCTTGCCCATCATGTTTAACACATTGTTTGCATTTGTTGATCGTACTGCTGCCAGCATCTGCAGGCATGATAAAGATGCTCTAACAGTTACTGGCGAAGAGGAGCTGGCGATGGTGGTGGAAGAGAAACAGGTCAACCAGCCTGATAACTGGCGTGCTCTAGCTCAGCTGGGATGATGCCTGATGGGTGTGCCATGCTTCCCGCCGCCCAAGTTTCCACCTGCTGCTCTTACCACGCAGGGATATATGTTTCAGGAGGACGTCAAGCATCTGGGTGCGTGGGTTAAAACATGGCGGCCGGGGGGGAAGGGGGGTCACCATCAAGAGTCGAGTGAAAGAGCAAGAGTGAGGGAGCAAGGCTGTTTCTGAATGGCCCACTACTTTGTTTGGTGCTGCTGCGACCCAACGCAGGTACTCATTCGAAGCCAAGGATGGCACGGCTTCGGCAGAAGGCCAAGGCCCAAAGGCGCACTCTGCCGCCTGCATTTGTGACACTATCCGTCAGTGAGGTGAGCATCAGCGGTCTGCTGTTCCTGCTTCTGCACGGTCAATGTCAGCAGAGTTGCTCAGGTGACATAAACCGTGGCCAGGCTCATGTCAACAGGTCATCCGTGTCTTTTCTTGGGCATGGTGCAGATCCAGCCAGAGAGTAGCCAGCTGGACGGCTGCTGCATCTGCATCCTCAACTTTGCAGGCAACGAGCAAGCAAGAATAGAGGTGAGCACATCAGATGGCAGCTAAAATGGCAGAAGTTCTGAGTGCGGACCCCAGTCCATGCACGTCCTGCTGGACCCTTGCAGAAGCTGGTGAAGCTGATGGGTGGCTCGCGTTTCAATCGGTTCATGCCACGCATGTTGGGCTGCGAGGATGGCATCACCCACGTCCTAGCAGGTGGGTGGGCTTGAGAGTGCATGTAGAGGCCCAACACCAGGGCCACAGCCAGGTATGTGGGTGGCTTTGCTTGCTGCCGTTAAATCATGTGGATGCTGCTGTCTTCTGTCTGGCCCCTCAGGCGAGCAAGGGGGCTCTGACTGGATCGCTGCAAGCAAGGCGGGCTGCGACGTGCTCAGCTTTGGCTGGCTGGAGCGGTGCTACGCAGAGGGGACGCGGGTGCATCCGTGGCCCTCGGAATACTTGCAGATCTCAGATGCCACGCTGCAGGTGTGCTAGGGCTGGTTGGGAGATGCTTGCTAGCTGTATGCTTGCAGCTCGGTAGGGCCCAAGCTCCCACCACCACTACCGAACATGTACCTACGGTGCATTTGCTGCTGTAGGCGTGCCTTGAATGGGACTGCTTTGGCGACGCATTGTTCGACGATGTAAGTGTTTTAGCAACCAGCGTCCTGCAGATGCGACCGGCATCAGCTGGTCGGGGGTAATCCTTGCTGCCCTGGCTGCTCCGTGCAGGCAACCGAAGAGGACGTGGCGGCGGTGCTGGGCCGCATGTCGGCAAAAGACTGCCTGACAGAGCCAATGCTGAGGGGCTGGCTGCAGGAGCAGCAGTCAGCAATCCTGCTGGCAGGGGGAGACAAGGATTGCAAGAGCAGCGTGGACGTGGAGCTGGCGAGCTGTGGCGAGCTGGATGGTGCCTCACTGCTGCATGGCTGCAACATTGCAGTTGTATGCCTGCCACCCGAGCAGGCGCAGCAGGCGGGGAGTGTTGCCAGGGTTGCAGGTAAAGCACCTGCTTCTGATGCCGGAGAGCACTTGCATGGAGGTGTTGAGACAATCAACATGGGCCCACGTGCGTCCTTGTGCCATTTGAAACAGGGTTGGAGCGGCTGCAGCAGGCGGCTGCCCGCACCCGAACCTCGCTGGCTCAGCATGCCGCTCGGAACCTGCGTGTGTTGGCGGCAGAGCATGGTGGCAGCTTGAGCAGCACGCTGGACAAACACACCACGCACCTGCTGGCGGTTCTGCCTTTGGAAGCGGCATTGCCTGCGACAGCATCGCCAGTATCTGCAACGGCATCAATTTGCCCGTTGGGACTGCTGGAGGCTGTGAGCCAGCAGTGTGGTGGTGCAGCAGCCGTGGCTTGCTTGCGGCAGCGGCTGATGGCGGGCCAGCTGGTAGTGCTGTCATCCAGGTTGGTTTTTCTGATCCTTCAGGTGTGCGTGGTGTGGCCACCCAGCTTTCAAGTTCATCAAGACCTCCTTTCCTGGCTGGGGATGCTGCAGGTGGCTGGAGGCGTCCTGCATGGCCGTAGATGAACAGAGCGACATGGCAGTTTCTCCTGCCGAAGAGAGCGGCTACCAGCTGCCTGTGCAGGGCAAAACACCGACAGGCTGTGCCAGCTGGCCCTGGGACCGGTTTGTGCATGCCGACTCAGCATTTGCAGCAGCTGAGCATACTGAGGCCACAGACGCAGAACCACAGTCTGATCCTGCTGCTAAGCTGGCTAGCGACAGCGGGCGCGGCAGGGGTGCCCAGGATGCAGTTGCCAACGCAGTGGCAGCGCCAACAACAGAAATGTGGGGCCGCGCAGTACCGCTGCCAGGGGTGCAGCCGGGCAGACCTCCACTGCCAGCATTGGGCAACCCTGAGATGGCCCAGCCATCTGCAGCCCCATTGCCAGACGGACCTCAGGCTGCAGATGGGGCAGGCAGGCGCCAAGGCGGCAGCAGGTTGGCACGTAGTGGCGTGGCCAGCAGCAGGCCCACCGCACCTGCAGTGGTAGCATTACCAAGAGCTTCCTCAACGGCAGCAGCGGCACCTGCATTGCCAGCAGCTGAGACAGCTGCAGAAGGTGCGGTGGCAGCAAGGCCTCGCACTGCACCTGGCATGACATCCGGCAACCAGCGGGCAGCCAAGCGCAGCAAGTGCAACCAGCTGGCGGATGCATCAGCCGTGCCCAGCGTGGCACCACGTAGCGACGGCTGCCAGGCAGCCGTGGTGCCAGCTCCCACCTCCACTGATGCTACCTTGTTCCCTGCTCTCTTTAGCGATCTTGTCGGTGGTAGCTCATCAGCAGCAGCAGCAGATCAGCAGCCGGTGCCAACTACTGTGTCGTGCGCTGTGGCAGCAGGGCCTGAGACGTTGACTGTGGTGGTAGCAACGGCGACTGGCCAGGCACGCATGGTGGCGACTGGCCAGGAGAGCATGGCAGCAGCTGTTGTGCCGGCAGATGTACCGCTCGGGATACCATCGTGGCTTTCACCGCCCCATGCAATCCAGCAAGCGCGGCAGCAGTCTACTTTGGCGCCAGCCGACAACCTGGGGCATGTGTCTCTGCGCGAAAAGGTCCTGCTGGCGTGCAGCCTGCCGCACATTGGCCCGGAGTAAGAGACAGGCAGGCAACCCATAGATGCCTTGCTCTTGCATGCAACAGTAGTACGCTTCCGCCCGCCCCTTTTTTGTCTCTCCTGTGCTGCCGCCCCCTTGCGATATGCGCTCTCAGGCATTGTGCCACGTTCTCGCTGTGTTGATCCCATGCCAATGTGAAGAGAACACCTCTAAATCAACTCTCCTCTGGCATGTGTTCCAAGGGGACACACTCCTCCCCTGGAGTGTGTAGGGCCCTGACTGCTAGCAGCACTGCCACCATGCGTGCCTCGGCAGGGCAGGCGCAGCTGATAGGGGGTTGCTTGCAACGCAACCAGTGTTGGGCTCCAATCGAGGGGTAGCGGTATGGTAAAGGGCGAGGTGGCGGTCAACGGGGGCGAGGATGATGGGTTAGTGGCCCCTGTAATCTGTAATCGAGGTGGCCAGGTCCTGGCCGATGTTGGGCACTCGAGGTGGCACAAGGGACCTCGGTTTAGAAACAAGTGCGCGACGTGCATGCTGTGGTCTGTTTGCGCAAATTTCCACGCCGCTGCATTTCCCCGCCCCCATCGTCGCACTGTTGACATCCTTCTACCACTTTGTACAACAACATGGGCTCGAAGACGTTTCTTGCGACGCTGGCAACGGCGGTTTTCATGGCCGAAACGACTGCCATCTTCGGCCTTTCCTTCGGCTTCACCTTGCTGAGTTTCGCGCGCTCTATCTTCCGCCGGACTTCTATTCGTCGGTCGTCGCCCCCGGCATCGTCGCTGGCGCCGGCCAAAGACCTGCCGCCGACAGAGCAGCTGGAGCTGGACCAGCCGGAGAGCAGCGTGCATGCATTGGCCGCTCATCAGCTGGAGGCTGTGGCCTCGGAAATCAGCTTCACATTCAGCAACGCCCTGGCGGAATGCACCACCGAGGACGGCGCTGCTGGCGACCTGGAGGCTGTGGCCGAGGGCGGGTTGGAGGGCGAGGGCTGCGAGGAGGAGGACCGCTTTGAGGAGGAGTGCACTACGGAGCTGGAGTTGAAGTGCGGCGGCCTGACCGGCATGCGCATGCAGCAGCGCAGCATCAGTGGCCTCGGTGCGCTGTCTACAAGCTGTTGGGGCCAACTGCTTGCCCAGCACCACACACCAGTAACCTCCTGCGCCTCTCGTCAACTGCTGCCGCCAACTGCCAACGACCACCCCCCAACCCCTGTTGCAGCTGTGCGCACCGAGGCTGCGGCCAGCAAGGCTGCGCCCCTGCTGGTGTCTTCATACGACGGCCGTTTTGTGGAGATTGTGAATGGACGATGCCGGCAACTTGCCGTGGAGTCGAGCTACTTGGATGCATCTTGTGCTACCGCCGCACACTCGCGCAACAGCCACGATGCTCTGGGCCCTGCGGCGTCAATCAGCCCCAGCCCCACTGATGCTACCCTGTAGGGTAATCAGGGGGCAAGGCTTGGAACAGAAGCACACGAATTGTACTTGTTACAGCGAGTACACAACAAAAGGAGGGGTAGGCAAAACATTAGCAACGCGAAAGCTCCCAGAGAAAACGAGCAAAGAACTAAACTGACGGGTCATTGACAAAGCCAGCGGGCGGCATTTATGTGCATGCGTTCGGCCTGCCAAGTTTTCACCCCGTCTACAATGTCCAATTTTTACCTTCACTGCCGTCGCGCACGCTCCCAGTCTGCAAGCCATCACGTACCAGCCGGGGCCGCGGAGTCGCCGAGTCGTGGCTGCCCAACTGGTCGTTACCAAGCCGCGAGCCACGACCGCCGGAAGGCCAAGCTGGTTCACGGGTAATGCGACTAGATGGATTGCACGGACGCGTCAGCTACTTCAGTGTTGAGGCGGGGCTGTTGCTGGATCTCGGTAGTAGACCTGCAACACAGCACAGCAACAGCCAGAGAACCGGAGCTGGCTGGCTTGCTGAACACCTGGAGTTTGCAGATGCCAGCGCAATGCTGTCTCCCAAATGCCCTCAAACCCCGCACCTAAATGTGACACACACACACACACACACACACACACACACCGCGCCTTCCCAGCCGGCCACACGCTCACCTTGCGGTTGTCCAGCGGGTCGCTCATGGAGTTGGGCAGCGAGACGGGGTCGCGCATGCTGCTGCCAGGCGGAAGATACACATAGATGTCATCGTCCTCCTCGTCCCCTTGGTCATTAGCCCGCTTCTTGGCATCCTTGCTCTCCCGCAGCTTGGCCTGGGCCGCCTGCAACAGAGGCCACGGTGAGCGAGCCGGCGGGATTGGTGGCGCACGCGTGCCCACCACGTCAGCCTGAACTAGTGTGTCGGGGGCTGTTGGCCTTGCCATGCCGCAGAATGCGCTCTGCGTGCGTGGCATGCACCCACACACCCAGCCAGGGTTCTGCCGCAACACGCAGCAGGCGGGGGACGACGGAGCAGGGACGACCGCGCACCGCGACGTTCAGCGGCGGCGATGGCATCTGCGGCCGCTTCTTCAGCGGCCGGTAGTCCTCCACCGGCTTCTGATTGTAGATCTCGGGGTCGGACAGGCTGCAGTGCAGCAGGCGGAGCGGTCAGCCAGGGCTAGGGCAGGGCAGCACAGCGGGCGGCGGCGAGGGCGAATGACCAATGGGTTAGCCCAGGCTCCCACCCCTCCCGGCACCTGGTGTGCTTTCCGCCAAAGCTCCTGCCATACGTCGGATCCTTGAGGGAGCAGCCGGGGGGCAGCAGCTCGTAGCTCTCCTCGCCCTCCTCGTCCGCCGGTTTCTGTGGCGTCGTTGCGAACTGCCGCGCTGCAGCAGCGGTGCCGAGGGCTGCTGGGGCCTGCCGAAGCATTGCTGGGGCCTGCCGAAGCACGGTGGCCTGGAGCATGGCTGGGCAGTTGCTGCAACGCCGAGAGAACAAAAATTCCGAAATGTGCGCCGACACAGCAGAACACATCTTTTGCAAGCAGGTTGCGTGTCACGACTGACAACGCGCCGATGACGTGTGGTGGAAAACCGGTTAAACCCTCACACTACATCGTATATGCCCCACCGAGGCAAACGGGGGGCTGCTACTGCCCGCCGCTACTGCCCGCTGCCGCTGGCACTAGTCACTGGGCAAATTGCCTAGGCCAGGGTTCTTTCGTGGGTTCGGCTCGGCAAAGGTCTCTCGCGAAGTGGATACAAGGTTCCAGTACTATGCTGCGGGGCACGGCCGGCGGCCCATCCTGCCACTACCGCCAGCCAGGCGCTGCCGCTCTCTGCGACGGTGGCGGTGGCGCTGTCCCTCCAGGCGACGTGCCGTTTCACCATTTAGTGGTTTTCAGCGATCGCATCCGGCTGGTAAGCCCAAGTCGGCTGGCAGTAAGCCCCTTCTCAATTTACAAGCAGCAGCCTTTTGCTAGGATACCTGGCTTGCAGCTTAGGAGGGGGAGCGGGGCGGTTGGACGCAAGCGCAGGCTTCTGCAGGCATTCACAAGGACGTTTGACAGGGCTTCCGGACAGGCCTATGATGTATGGCGCCTCGTCCTGCCCAGTGTATGTCAGTCCACAGTGCAAACATGAACAGCTGCCTCTATGACTGACTGATGGCGTCTCCCAGCTCTGCAGGTGGACACGCAACGGTCCCTCTTCATGCTCAAGGAGAGGAGGCTGGGGCTGTGCCTGCTGCTGGCCTGCGGAGTTCCACAGACCAGCCCTGAGTGGCAGGCTGTGATCAATTGGCTCAGGCCCGAGGCTGGGGCAGGTGCTGGACGCTACGCCACTGTGCTTAAAACTCGTTTGTTTGAGAAACACTGCCGTTTGTCAGACCCCCTAGGCCGCGGCTAAGAAAGGCCTTCTTTGAAGGCACTGGAGCTAGTGTCTAAACCCTCCGAGAGGGCACAGGTTCGATTCCTCCCATGTCGAAACTTTGTGAGGACAAACGCGGCATAGCTGACCGGCTCAGCGCCAATCCAAGCCAATTCCTTCGGGAACGCCTAATAGAATCGCCAAGGCTTCGGCACAGGCCTCCCCGGGACCCATTCACTACTAGTGGGGGGTACTGCACTTGGCGCGTCGGGCAGATCAAATAATGGTCTAAAGCTAGACGTTAAAACCGGGAAGTTAAGCCTGTGGAGGCTCTTCCCCACCTTTACCTTTACCCTACCCAACCAGCCCGTGGATCCCCGGGTGCGAGACCTGAAGGTGTCTCAAGTCAACCGCAAGTTGGTTGAGCTGGCCGCTGCCTCCAGTGAGTAGCGCATGTGTGGTGCCGCTGGCTGCACCTGAGCCGCCTTGCAACCAATTGGTTCTGCCCTTCTCCTCCACTTCACCTGCAGCCAACCGCGAAAAGGCAGACCTGCTGCGCTGGCTGATGCAGCACAGCACCCCGCGGATGATGTGCTACCTGATTACTGTCATCCTCAAGCAGCCAAGCATCAACCTGGGGTGGGTGGACATGTGCTAATTTCTTAAGGTATTATCAAGGGTGTGCCTTGTTCACAAATCAAATCCCCCCCCCCCCCCCCCCCCCCGCCTGCACACAGCCACAATTTTGTGTTTGCCGCGTGGCACCCCCTGGCAAAGCAACTCTATAACCATAGAATGGATGCGCAACTCGTCTTTTCATTGGGTCCAGATGCAGCGGCCGATGTGGTGAGGCACCCTAGTTCAGCGTGCTTGACTCGCGACTATGTCTGAGGTGGCCTCTCTGCCGCATGCCCTTGCAGGCATTGCAGCCAGGCACGCCATCCAGCCCGCAGATGGCGCGGCCGCTGCACAGCGTCCAGGCCGTGGTGCAAATGATGCAGCATCACTTCAGTGAAACACACGGCCAGCTGCAGTTCTTGATAGAACCCAAGATTGACGGTGCGGGGCATTGGAGACCCTGCTGGGTGCTGTCATGTGTCAGCCTGCACATCTTGACGCTTGCACCGCTTGCTCTGCAGGAGAACGGCAGCAGATACACGTGCTGGGGCGGGATCGCATCCATTACTGGTCGCGCCGGTGAGTTGCTCGTCGGGCATCGTGGCCACAGAGCGAGTTGGCCTGCCTGTGTGGTGCATACAATGCTGCTGCTGACACTGTGCCGGTCGTTTCTGGCAGGGGCTTTGACCATGGATTGAACAGCGTCAGCAGAGTTGGCTGTGGTGGCTACGGCTTATTCAAAAGTTGTCAGGCAGCAGGTGGCGGCAGGCTCCGTAGTCTTGGATGGCGAGCTTGTTGTCTAGAACACGAGGCGGTGAGTGCAAACTGTGGACACACATCGCATGTGGGATAGAGTGCTTGCATCAAGCGTTATGATGCGCTGCAGCCTCTGCTTTGAACCATTTGGCGTTTTCAGGAGCGTATTCTGGGCTGCTCTACGTGCTGAAGCTTCCCCCCAGGACGAAAAGCGCTGCCGAGACGTCAATGGTGTGCGATTAGCTGCCTTTTTGCCCCGGGCTGAAAAGCTTTGGTGCCTTGGATGCCCCGACTGACCTTGCCTCACCGCAAGAATGCAGATGGCAGCACCATCAACACTGCCGGTCCAGACTGGATGCCCCCACAGCTCAAGGTGAAAGTAATGCGAACTACAGTTTCTGGCTTTTGGCAAGTTGTCACGTTGTTTTTGCGGCCACCCAGGATGTTGAGGTTGTCTACGTATGCTGGGACGTTTTGCACATCGATGGCCGCAATGTCAACTCTCTGCCGCTGCTAGACCGCCACAAGCTGCTGCGCGAGGTAGTAAGAGATGCACCGCCAGAAGGTGCGGGGCAAGGTTGGTGGCAGGAAACAGCGGCCGGGGCTGGGGATGAGCACGTGCGTATGGCTGTATGCAATGCCCTGCCTCTGCATCCCGTGTTGCACTTTCCTGGCTGCCTACATGGGTGATGGCTGCAGGTTACCCGGTCGGCAGCAGCGGCGCCGTGCGTGGCCGCGTGGTATTGCTGTTGCCGGGAGTCTCCCTGTTTGGCTGTGTGCCGCCCTCCCAGATCTGCTCTACGGCAGCAGATGTGCAGGATGCATTGATGGCTGTGATGAAAAGGGTAAGTTTGTCCGAGTGGGCTGCCTTCATCTCTTAGTTGCCCTCTGCGTTTGGCCACATGATTGTCGCTTATCGAGGCGGGTTCTGGTTGGCCCCCGGCTTCCTTTGGCCTATCCTGCAGCATGAAGAGGGGATCATGATCAAGTCGCTGGATAGCAAGTGGGTTCCGGGTGACCGCAGTGGCCACTGGTGCAAGCTCAAGCCCGACTACCTCCACAAGGCGAGTTGAAGCAGCTTGCCCGCGTCATGTCTGCTTCTTCATCTCCCAATCAATCTGATGCTTGCTGATGCTTGCACGTCGTTTCCCTTTTGCCACAGTGCGAGCTGGATTGTCTTGTTGTTGGCGCCTGGTGAGTGCATTGGCGCATACATCCACCATATGGGAGGCGGTCCGTTGGCCTGTGCACCTACCAATTGTCTTAGTTTGCCCACGCAGATGGGGAGAAAATGCCAGGAGCGGGGTTTTGGCTGAGTTCTTGTTGGCCATTGCTCAGCGCCCCCATGGTGCCAGCAAGCAGCCTACCCGCTGGGTGACCTTTGCCAAGGTGAGCTTTGCCCAGCCGCTGCAGCCCCCCCCACCCCACCCCACCCCACCCCACCCCACCCCCCCACACACACACACTCATCTTTGCTGCTGCTGCTCATGTCACCTCCCAAATGTGTCAGGTGGGGTCGGGCTTTACCGATGTCGACAGAGCGTACCTGTACGAGAAGCTGGCAGGCAACACCTGCGAGAGGCCGCCGCCATGCTACAAGTACGGATATTGCACAAAGCAGTCTGGACATTTGGCTTGCCTCCATTGTGCCGTTATTTTCCTATCCCCCTTCTGCTGTTTTGACGCAGGATCACAGACCACTACAAGGAACGTCCTCACGTTTGGTAAGCGGCAGAAATTGTGCACGGACGTGCCCAGTGATTCGCAGGCAGAGGCCTTATGTTGGCCTCCCGCTTACCCTGCCTGCCCATCTGCCTGTACCTGCAGGATTCGTGACCCACTTAAGAGTGTGGTACTGGAAGTGCATGCAGACCTGCGCCTTGTGCGCTCCAAGGTGGGCTTTTTGTCTGGCCCTTTTCTCTTCTGTTGCTGCAGCTCTTCATGCAGCCTTACTTATCAGGCCTTGCTGGCCCCCGGCTCCAGGTGTACGCCAGTGACTACAGCCTGCGCTTCCCACGCTTTGATCGCATCAGGTGCGCGTCTTGCCCATCA
>NW_005435068.1:544341-546160 GCF_000147415.1 Chlorella variabilis
CACACGCTCACCTTGGGGTTGTCCAGCGGGTCACTCATGGAGTTGGGCAGCGAGACGGGGTCACGCATGCTGCTGCCAGGCGGAAAATACACATAGATGTCATCGTCCTCCTCGTCCCCTTGGTCATTAGCCCGCTTCTTGGCATCCTTGCTCTCCCGCAGCTTGGCCTGGGCCGCCTGCAACAGAGGCCACGGTGAGCGAGCCGGCGGGATTGGTGGCGCACGCGTGCCCACCACGTCAGCCTGAACTAGTGTGTCGGGGGCTGTTGGCCTTGCCATGCCGCAGAATGCGCTCTGCGTGCGTGGCATGCACCCACACACCCAGCCAGGGTTCTGCCGCAACACGCAGCAGGCGGGGGACGACGGAGCAGGGACGACCGCGCACCGCGACGTTCAGCGGCGGCGATGGCATCTGCGGCCGCTTCTTCAGCGGCCGGTAGTCCTCCACCGGCTTCTGATTGTAGATCTCGGGGTCGGACAGGCTGCAGTGCAGCAGGCGGAGCGGTCAGCCAGGGCTAGGGCAGGGCAGCACAGCGGGCGGCGGCGAGGGCGAATGACCAATGGGTTAGCCCAGGCTCCCACCCCTCCCGGCACCTGGTGTGCTTTCCGCCAAAGCTCCTGCCATACGTCGGATCCTTGAGGGAGCAGCCGGGGGGCAGCAGCTCGTAGCTCTCCTCGCCCTCCTCGTCCGCCGGTTTCTGTGGCGTCGTTGCGAACTGCCGCGCTGCAGCAGCGGTGCCGAGGGCTGCTGGGGCCTGCCGAAGCATTGCTGGGGCCTGCCGAAGCACGGTGGCCTGGAGCATGGCTGGGCAGTTGCTGCAACGCCGAGAGAACAAAAATTCCGAAATGTGCGCCGACACAGCAGAACACATCTTTTGCAAGCAGGTTGCGTGTCACGACTGACAACGCGCCGATGACGTGTGGTGGAAAACCGGTTAAACCCTCACACTACATCGTATATGCCCCACCGAGGCAAACGGGGGGCTGCTACTGCCCGCCGCTACTGCCCGCTGCCGCTGGCACTAGTCACTGGGCAAATTGCCTAGGCCAGGGTTCTTTCGTGGGTTCGGCTCGGCAAAGGTCTCTCGCGAAGTGGATACAAGGTTCCAGTACTATGCTGCGGGGCACGGCCGGCGGCCCATCCTGCCACTACCGCCAGCCAGGCGCTGCCGCTCTCTGCGACGGTGGCGGTGGCGCTGTCCCTCCAGGCGACGTGCCGTTTCACCATTTAGTGGTTTTCAGCGATCGCATCCGGCTGGTAAGCCCAAGTCGGCTGGCAGTAAGCCCCTTCTCAATTTACAAGCAGCAGCCTTTTGCTAGGATACCTGGCTTGCAGCTTAGGAGGGGGAGCGGGGCGGTTGGACGCAAGCGCAGGCTTCTGCAGGCATTCACAAGGACGTTTGACAGGGCTTCCGGACAGGCCTATGATGTATGGCGCCTCGTCCTGCCCAGTGTATGTCAGTCCACAGTGCAAACATGAACAGCTGCCTCTATGACTGACTGATGGCGTCTCCCAGCTCTGCAGGTGGACACGCAACGGTCCCTCTTCATGCTCAAGGAGAGGAGGCTGGGGCTGTGCCTGCTGCTGGCCTGCGGAGTTCCACAGACCAGCCCTGAGTGGCAGGCTGTGATCAATTGGCTCAGGCCCGAGGCTGGGCAGGTGCTGGACGCTACGCCACTGTGCTTAAAACTCGTTTGTTTGAGAAACACTGCCGTTTGTCAGACCCCCTAGGCCGCGGCTAAGAAAGGCCTTCTTTGAAGGCACTGGAGCTAGTGTCTAAACCCTCCGAGAGGGCACAGTTCGATTCCTCCCATGTCGA
>NW_005435068.1:549809-586214 GCF_000147415.1 Chlorella variabilis
CACTCTCCAGTTGGTCTGGCGGCAGCATTGCACCCCTTGTATCACTCACATGTGTGTACAGCTTCTCCACACCGCTGAAGCCAGTCGCCCGCTCGTGGTGCTCCTTGATCACTCGGGGCAGCTCCTCGAGCGGCACCACGGGGCACCACCGCCACTCTCCGCTGCGCTTGACGCAGCGGCACAGGATGTCCTGACCGCCAGCGCCCTTCAGCACCTGGAAGAACTGCAGCACCTTCTTGCTGTAGTTCTTGGTGCCGCCCTGCACTGCCGCCCCCCCTCCTGCACCCCGCCGCCGCCGGCCTGAGGGCGCCTGCTGGTCGCCCTGCTTGATCCGGATGATGCCCTCTACATCTGACTTAGTGAGAAACACATTCTTGGCGCCGTTTTGGCGCCGTTCTAAGGCATAAAGGATGACAGGTTGGTTCATAATTTTAAATTTGCGGCAGCTGCGGGGTGCGGGAGGGGAGAAATAGAAGCCTTAGAGACTCTGAAAGGCGAAGGAAAGGGAGGGATCGCGGGAGAGAGCGTGCCTGATGAGCCAGACGAATCGGGGGAGGTGCCACATCAGCGGGCAACATGTGCACGTCCTGCTGGACCCTTGCAGAAGCTGGTGAAGCTGATGGGTGGCTCGCGTTTCAATCGGTTCATGCCACGCATGTTGGGCTGCGAGGATGGCATCACCCACGTCCTAGCAGGTGGGTGGGCTTGAGAGTGCATGTAGAGGCCCAACACCAGGGCCACAGCCAGGTATGTGGGTGGCTTTGCTTGCTGCCGTTAAATCATGTGGATGCTGCTGTCTTCTGTCTGGCCCCTCAGGCGAGCAAGGGGGCTCTGACTGGATCGCTGCAAGCAAGGCGGGCTGCGACGTGCTCAGCTTTGGCTGGCTGGAGCGGTGCTACGCAGAGGGGACGCGGGTGCATCCGTGGCCCTCGGAATACTTGCAGATCTCAGATGCCACGCTGCAGGTGTGCTAGGGCTGGTTGGGAGATGCTTGCTAGCTGTATGCTTGCAGCTCGGTAGGGCCCAAGCTCCCACCACCACTACCGAACATGTACCTACGGTGCATTTGCTGCTGTAGGCGTGCCTTGAATGGGACTGCTTTGGCGACGCATTGTTCGACGATGTAAGTGTTTTAGCAACCAGCGTCCTGCAGATGCGACCGGCATCAGCTGGTCGGGGGTAATCCTTGCTGCCCTGGCTGCTCCGTGCAGGCAACCGAAGAGGACGTGGCGGCGGTGCTGGGCCGCATGTCGGCAAAAGACTGCCTGACAGAGCCAATGCTGAGGGGCTGGCTGCAGGAGCAGCAGTCAGCAATCCTGCTGGCAGGGGGAGACAAGGATTGCAAGAGCAGCGTGGACGTGGAGCTGGCGAGCTGTGGCGAGCTGGATGGTGCCTCACTGCTGCATGGCTGCAACATTGCAGTTGTATGCCTGCCACCCGAGCAGGCGCAGCAGGCGGGGAGTGTTGCCAGGGTTGCAGGTAAAGCACCTGCTTCTGATGCCGGAGAGCACTTGCATGGAGGTGTTGAGACAATCAACATGGGCCCACGTGCGTCCTTGTGCCATTTGAAACAGGGTTGGAGCGGCTGCAGCAGGCGGCTGCCCGCACCCGCACCTCGCTGGCTCAGCATGCCGCTCGGAACCTGCGTGTGTTGGCGGCAGAGCATGGTGGCAGCTTGAGCAGCACGCTGGACAAACACACCACGCACCTGCTGGCGGTTCTGCCTTTGGAAGCGGCATTGCCTGCGACAGCATCGCCAGTATCTGCAACGGCATCAATTTGCCCGTTGGGACTGCTGGAGGCTGTGAGCCAGCAGTGTGGTGGTGCAGCAGCCGTGGCTTGCTTGCGGCAGCGGCTGATGGCGGGCCAGCTGGTAGTGCTGTCATCCAGGTTGGTTTTTCTGATCCTTCAGGTGTGCGTGGTGTGGCCACCCAGCTTTCAAGTTCATCAAGACCTCCTTTCCTGGCTGGGGATGCTGCAGGTGGCTGGAGGCGTCCTGCATGGCCGTAGATGAACAGAGCGACATGGCAGTTTCTCCTGCCGAAGAGAGCGGCTACCAGCTGCCTGTGCAGGGCAAAACACCGACAGGCTGTGCCAGCTGGCCCTGGGACCGGTTTGTGCATGCCGACTCAGCATTTGCAGCAGCTGAGCATACTGAGGCCACAGACGCAGAACCACAGTCTGATCCTGCTGCTAAGCTGGCTAGCGACAGCGGGCGCGGCAGGGGTGCCCAGGATGCAGTTGCCAACGCAGTGGCAGCGCCAACAACAGAAATGTGGGGCCGCGCAGTACCGCTGCCAGGGGTGCAGCCGGGCAGACCTCCACTGCCAGCATTGGGCAACCCTGAGATGGCCCAGCCATCTGCAGCCCCATTGCCAGACGGACCTCAGGCTGCAGATGGGGCAGGCAGGCGCCAAGGCGGCAGCAGGTTGACACGTAGTGGCGTGGCCAGCAGCAGGCCCACCGCACCTGCAGTGGTAGCATTACCAAGAGCTTCCTCAACGGCAGCAGCGGCACCTGCATTGCCAGCAGCTGAGACAGCTGCAGAAGGTGCGGTGGCAGCAAGGCCTCGCACTGCACCTGGCATGACATCCGGCAACCAGCGGGCAGCCAAGCGCAGCAAGTGCAACCAGCTGGCGGATGCATCAGCCGTGCCCAGCGTGGCACCACGTAGCGACGGCTGCCAGGCAGCCGTGGTGCCAGCTCCCACCTCCACTGATGCTACCTTGTTCCCTGCTCTCTTTAGCGATCTTGTCGGTGGTAGCTCATCAGCAGCAGCAGCAGATCAGCAGCCGGTGCCAACTACTGTGTCGTGCGCTGTGGCAGCAGGGCCTGAGACGTTGACTGTGGTGGTAGCAACGGTGACTGGCCAGGCACGCATGGTGGCGACTGGCCAGGAGAGCATGGCAGCAGCTGTTGTGCCGGCAGATGTACCGCTCGGGATACCATCGTGGCTTTCACCGCCCCATGCAATCCAGCAAGCGCGGCAGCAGTCTACTTTGGCGCCAGCCGACAACCTGGGGCATGTGTCTCTGCGCGAAAAGGTCCTGCTGGCGTGCAGCCTGCCGCACATTGGCCCGGAGTAAGAGACAGGCAGGCAACCCATAGATGCCTTGCTCTTGCATGCAACAGTAGTACGCTTCCGCCCGCCCCTTTTTTGTCTCTCCTGTGCTGCCGCCCCCTTGCGATATGCGCTCTCAGGCATTGTGCCACGTTCTCGCTGTGTTGATCCCATGCCAATGTGGAGACAGCATCCCGAAAAAACCTTCGCTCCTTGCATTCGTTGCAAGGGGTCACTGCACTGCTGCAGTGGAGTGTGCTGCACCGTCTGCTGGTAGACCTAGGGGGGTAAATCATCATCAAAGGATGGACCATTCGCACACCCTCATTCATGGTAAGGATGGGTGTGGTCATCCAGTGCTGTGCTGCACGCCATGGTAGCGCTGTGCTGCCTGCAGCATGTCTGACAGGAGGCACCGCAGGTCGGCGTCCGCAGCAATGTCCTCCAGCGTGACGTGCAACCTGTAGCGCCAGTAGTGCTGCGGATTTGTGGGGTCGTTGATCTGCTGGCGCTCAGGTGGGCAGTCGGGGAGGCGTGGTGAGAGGGGCAGCAGGTCTTGGAGAGGGAAGATGGCCAGCAGGCTTGGACTGTCCATATGCTGCTGCAAAATATGCTCCAACACCGCTGGCGTGCAGTGCCGCGGCGCCTCTCCCTCGCCATTCAACATCTGCATGCCAAGAGGGAAGGGATGCACCTGATATGTGAAACAGGCGGCGTCTTGTGCAAAAGCAGAGCTGCCTGAATGCCAGGGCCCTCTTGCTCTGTCCCTGCTTCCTCCTACACGCACACAGACCTCTTCGTAAAACTCCTGCCGCCGCTGCTTCTCCTGCTCCCACCATCCACGCGTGGTGGAGATGTCGTGTGAGGACGGGGAGGCCACGGTCATGTAGGGATAGGCCAGCGGGTCCCCAAACTTGACCCCCTCCTCAGCAGGCATGCGCTGGATGCGCAGGCCTGGGCGTCAAGGAGGGTGGGGTGCGTGGCAGCAGCTTTGGGTACAAGGGATAATCCAGGCGGCAAATTGGCAACTTGCTGGACCTCACTCACCGACAAGCTGTCACTACGTTTTGAGAAATTTGCTCAGAACCCACCCCATCACCCGTGATCACCCTCTTTGCTCACCTATGAGCCCCAGCTCAGCCATCACGGGGTGTACGCAGGCAGGGATCATGCCCAGATCCTCGCCACAAACGAGCATGTCAGTGGCTCCCATCAGCGCAGGAAGCGTGCGGTGCGACTGCTTGCGCCACAGTGCATCCTGCAGCACACGAACACTAGCGCTAGCCACGAAATGTAGAAGGCCGTCGACATTCCTGCGATGAGCCCAGGAGCATGGCCGTCTCTGTAAGTCACACTCCATTTTTGATACTCACCTGTCTATGGTGGTAGTAATCGTTGTGCAACCGCAGCAGCTCTTCCCGCCAGTGCTGCTCCAGTCCCTTGAAGCTGCTGGTAGTGTTTAGTGCAAAGCGCTGCAGCGTGCAGGAAGGGGGTGCCAGACCGTCTGCACGAGGGTTGCAACAACTGCTGCACCCACAAGAGTACAGGACTAGCTGCATGCGTGAAGTACCCATGCCCGGTGCCATGCAGCATTCCAATTGAGGCGCCTCACTGGATAGAAGGCATTTGGGTCCTCGTTGTCCCGCAGCAGCACCACGTTCTGCCGCAGTGTCAGCAGCCCCCGCCGGACATTGTCTGCCTCATCTGGCAACATGTCGGCAGCAAGGCAGCGCCGCACAGGAATTGCTGCCAGGGCACGCTCGCTGCAAATCAGGTGCACATTTGATTCAGAATTCCCCAGGCCAGGATGCACGCAGACTGGGATAATTCACATGGTTTTCACATGGTTGGTGACTTGAAGCCACGGTCGCCACACTGCAGCCAGCAGCACTGATGCACACCTGGCATATGCCTGGCGGAATCTGTACCGTCCTCCTGCCTGCTCCTGCAAGTACCGCGCCGCCACCTCCGGGGCCAGCTCGACACCAAACACATCTTGCAGCACCTGCAAGCAGGAGCAGAGCCAGGGCAGACTCTTCACTCGTAACAAGGGCGAGGCTTCACCCAGCACCGGACAACAACAGGCAACAGATGGTGGCAATGCATGCACTGCGCAAACCACTGCTCCCTGGCGGATAAGATGCTACAAGCTCTCAAGCAATTCACCTCGTCCGTGATCCACGGCTCGCAGAGGCGATCAAAATCCCAGATGCCGCGAGATTCCAGCTCCTGCAAACATGCCAAGGAGCCAGGGCAGCTGGCTGAATGCAGGACTCATGCGGCGCTACCCCCCAACATTGACTGGCTGGGGCATCACTCACGTTTCGTGACAGTGGTATCGAAGGCCTGAAGTGGCCCAGAATGCCGGAGCAGCAGTCGCCAGGGATCTCCCAAATGCGGAAAAAGCCCAGGATGTGATCAATGCGGTAAGCATGGAAATACCTGCAGGGCCAGGGCCAACAGGAGGCAAGGTGCAGCTAGTGGACTGGCACAAAGAGTCAATCAACACACAGGGCCGTCTTGCTGCTCAGCTGCTCACTCTGCTATATGTGCCAGGCGGCGGCGCCACCAGCCGTAGCCATCCTTGGCCATCTCCTCCCAGTTGTAGGTGGGGAAGCCCCAGTTCTGGCCATTGGGGTCAAAGTAGTCGGGGGGTGCACCTGTGAACGTGGGCAGGAGGGAGATGCCAGTTTGGCCTAGTGTTGCAGGCGTGGCCCATACGCATTGCCACTCACCAGTACACACATCCATGCGGAAGAGTTTGGGGCACAGCCAGGTATCCACGCTGCACTTGTCGACGCCTGCAGCAGGGTTGTGTACAAAAAATGGCATGCAGGTGCTTGCCGATGGGCGTACACCCCCGTGGCGTTGGCGAGGAACGTGTGCAACCTCCATCCCACCACTGCATCTCGATCCACGCGTGCATGCACACCTATGGGCAAATCGCCCTTCAGTGCCACATTGCGCGAAGCGGCGTACTGGCTGGCCTGCAGAAGCTGGCGGTGCAAGTGATATTGCATGTAGTAGATGAACTGGATGCTGGGATACCACTCTTGGGCTGGGCTGGATAACCGGTCAAGCATCTGCAGAGCAGCGTTCAGTGTCAGCATCACATTCATGAACGCAGCTACATAGCCGTTGCTGGGGCTGGCTGTGACGAGGCAGGCAGGTTGCCCGCAAAAACAGAAGCAAAAAAGAAAGGCGGGCAAACGCACCTCCTGTGTGGGCTGGCTGAGTGCGCCCCAACGCCAGTGCTCGCCAGTGCCAAAGAGGCGGGCGCAGCAAGCAGAAAACAGCGTATGGCTGCAGCCACTCCCAGTTGGCCTCACGAAAGCGCCGGAACCCCTCGCTGTCCAGGTCTGCAGAACCAACGCTGTCGAACACGGCACGAGCAATGCGCAGCTTGGCCTGCAGCAAAACAGCACATGGTTGGCAGCGGTCGCAGGGATGGATGCATCGAGGCCCTCAAAGGAGTGCAGCATTATTCAGGACTGACTCGGCAGACACAGTTGCGGGAGGCACGGGAGGAGAGCTGCTTCTGACAATGCCTGCTTCTCACTTCAATTGTACGCTCGTAGTCTACTCCATCCTCCAGAGCCTCCAGCTGCCGGCGTGCGGACTCAATATCTGCCGCAATATCATCAGGAAGCTTGTCTGTGGGCCAAAGGTGGGTTAGGCAAGGCCACATATGTCAGAGCTCATCAATCTGCAGCTGCATGTCCACCCGCTTGGTTTCCATGGCGCTGTCGGCACCGAATCACCTGATAGCGCTTGCAGGCGCAGATAGAGCGGGTGGAGTGCAAAAACGCAGAGCGATGAGTAGGGGTAGGAGTCGCGCCAAGTGCCTCGCACACTGGTGTCACTCACAGGCAGTACCTGAGTGGGAAGATGCGTGACTGAGTTGTGCGGGTGTAATGTGTGCCTAAGCCCCTTGCGCGTGCCACAAATGTGTTCCATCAACAGCACCGCCCCACCTGTATGAGACTGAACCCAGTGGCCGCACAGATGTCGACCAGTTGCATCAAGTCCAAGAACTCACCCGCTCCCACGCACTGCGCGCTGCAGAGTTGGGGTGGCAGGCACAGCAGGGGGCAGCCGCATGGCTGTTGCATCATCACCTGCCACAAACGCACAACTGGCTTGCAAAACAGCTTGGCACCCACCCTGGCGACACCTCCTGGCCCTTATATACGCACCTTTTTAAACTAAACACTGGCACCGCGATGCCTGCACCACGCCACCGCTGCTGGCGCCGGAAGCAGCCATCGAAGCGGACCACAAGGGCAGGACAACGGGCACCATCGTTGGCAGGGAGCGCAACCATGCGGTTCTCCCCTGCTTCGAGCTGCAGGCTGCCATCGGCGCGGCGGATGCCGTACTTGTAGGTGCACGGCAGGCTGCTGAGCGGCAGCCGCACCTGAGGGCAAGCAAAGGGTGTGTGCGTGGTGAGGTGAGGGTGCAAGAGGGAGAGGAAGTTCTGTTTAGTCATGGATGGAGCAGAGTTGGGCATGGAGCTGGGATGGTGACTGGGCTGCCGTTGCTGGCGGAAGCGACCAGCTGGTAACACGCACCTCAGCCTCCCAACAGGATGATGAGAGAGGGCTCATGGCCAGCACTTCCTGCGCGGCAGCAGAGCATGGGCCAGGGCGGCGAGGATGCTGGGGAGGGACGCCTTGGCTGGTATGCAGTAGCAGGTCCCTCTGGCAGCACGACAACGCCTTGCAGCAACTGTGTTTGCAAGGTGCAATCGGCAGATGCCACGGCTTCCAACCTGCAGCTGCCAGTTGCCCAGCTGTGCTGCGCCGCCCAGGATGCACACGGCCTCCCCCTCCTTCAGCTCGCCATCGCTGCAAGCGGAGGTACAACAACAACACAGGCAGCAGGCTCCCGGAACTCATAACAAAGCTAGCTGCACTGCCACGCTGCCAAGCGCTCATGCTTCAAAACAGCAAGCGATGCATTGTGCAGTTTACCGGGGCAGCGCCACTCACTGCACTTGGAAGCATGCCACGACCTCGTTGAGCAGTGGCTGCAGGCGCAGGACGCGGCCATTGCTGGCGGAGCAGCGGTTCCGCCAGACCACGCGTGCGAAGGCACTGCGTGCCAGCACCAGAGAGGGGTGGCCCTCATCCGTCCAAACTTCGTCTACATCTACAATTGCTCCGTCTTCCAGCCCCTCAGGCAGCACCACGGTGTGCCGCTCGCTGGCCCACTTGAGCACCTCAAACGCCTCGTTCACCACCGCCAGGCGGTAGCTGAACTCGGCCACCGCGGGGATGGGCACCAGCCCCTCCCACAGCAGCTCCTCACCGACATGTCGGCAGCTCAGCCAGTGCGCCCTGCAGCGGGCACATGGTGGTGCGGGTTGTGACAGGTAGCGCCAGTTGCGGCAATGCAAGCTTTGCGAATAGTGCTGTTCTGCACCATGAACATCAGCATTGCATGCACCAGCGACAGCAGTGCCTCACTTTTTCACGTCCCAATCGCCAAACAGGGGCCCCTCGCCGCACACCGCCACATGCTCGCCCCACTGCAGAGGCCGGCAGCAGTGCGGTACGGAGCAATGAGCAAGCGGAGAGGCAGGCAGGCGATACACTGGCCTGCACTATTAAACTCACCTGCGTCCAGTACGAGGTGCGAAAGTGGAGCAGAAGCGATCCATTAGGGGCGCGGGGTGACAGCCCCGCAGCACTTTGGTCAGCAGCGGTTGCGTCACGAGTGGGGGCGGGAGGCGGCGGCGCCATCGCTGCCAGCTCGCCTGCCTCCGCCTGCGTGTGGCCGCTTCGCGTTCGAGGCCAGGGAGTGGTCCAGCAGGTTCTTCTTTGGGTGAACGCAAGCAGCAATCACCCGGGAGGGGCGATGGCTTGCGCAGTGGTTGCCACTGCTGAGAGAAAGAGTGACGATCGGTTGATCACGGCAATGTTGTGACAGGCCACTGTGGGCGCCCATGGGGCCACGGGCTGCTGCCACGGCGGACTCGTTGTACACAATTCCCCATTTTCGCCCCCCGCCCTGCTTCAGCGGCTTGTCAATCGGCAATCATGACTGACACTGCGGAAAGTTGCTCCGTTGTCTTGTACAAGTCGCCTCCTGCTTGGGGCCTTCCGTCTCTCTCGGTGGCCTGCACGCAAGTGGAGGTGAGTGGGCTGCCATTGCAGCATTCCACCAACACTGGTATGCCCTCCTGGGGTCTCGGGTTGTCGGCGATCATGATGTGTCAGTGCTGCTTCCGAGGCGTTACAGCCCATCTCTCGGTGCTGATCGATGCCTTCTGATCGGCAGGCACGCGGCAGCCGAGGCCCCCCCCTCCTCTCTCCTCAGTCCCCGCCCGCCGCTGCCCCCGTCTCGCAGGCCTACCTGCGGCTCGGCGGCATCCGATTTGCGGTGCAGGAATGCATCACGCCCAGTGCCAGCCCGACCGGGCAGGTGCCTGCGCTGGACACAAGCGCGGACCTGGTGGGAACGGATGCATCAGCAGCATCAGCACCGCCGCTCGCCGAGTTTGGCGCGGCACGCACCATGGTGGAGTACTTGAAGGCGAAGGTGGGTGCCGCGGCTCAGTGTTGCAGCGGGAGGCAAGGGCGGCGGCGGGGAGCGGGGCGTCTGATCATCAAGGAGCAGCGCTGCCCCCGCGGCGGGCCCCATAGCCATCGGTAGGTGGTTGATACACGGTGATGCGGAGATCTCGCTGACCTCCTGACCTGCACCGCCCTGCCCAAATGCCAGGTGGTGGACCTGGACCGGGGGCTGACGGTGTCGCAGCGGGCAGAGGCGGCAGCCTTTGCAGCGCTGGTGGAAGCCAAGTTGCAGCCCGCCATCGCTTTCACGACGTGGTGCGAGGCGGAGGCTTTTGCACGTCACACGCGGAGCGCCTACAGCAGCGGCATGCCCTTCCCCCTCTCCTTCTTCATCCCGCGCTCGCAGCGCAAGGCAGTGCTGCATCACTTTGCGGGAACCAGCAGCAGCGAGGTGTACCAGGCAGCGGCAGATGCACTGGATGCGCTGGCGGTACGGCTGGGCAGCAGCGCAGGCCCCAGCAGCAGTGCCACCGACTTCTTCTTTGGTTCGCAGCCCACCAGCCTGGATGCGCTGCTGTATAGCTGCCTGGCCTACCTGCACGCCGCCCCCGTTGTGCACCCGCAGCTTCAGCGAAAGCTGATGGGCCACCGTGTGTTGAGCGCCTATGTGGATCGCCTCTCGCTGCTGGCCTTTGCCACCAGCGTGCCTGCGGCTGCAGACGCGCACCTCGACTGGAGTGCCTGGGGCGGCACACATGCAGCGGATGACAAGTGAGTGGCGCGCAACATTCCAGAGCAACCTTGAGCTTGGGCCTAGTGCGTGCATCGCTTCTGCTCCATGTCATCACAGACACACATCTTGCTGCTCATGCAGGTTTTCCAAGGCGAGGACAGAGAAGGAAAACGAGCTGGCGCGTAAGGGGCGGCGCTGGCTCGTTTGTGCGGGCGCCGCCATCGCAGCCTACATTTTCCTCAGCGGGCAGTACATTCAGCTGGGTCTGCTGTCAGGCTACGAATACGAGGAGGAGGAGGACAACGACGAGTGACGGGAGGGTGGGGGGGGGGGGGGGGGGGTCGGCAGTTGTGGCGAGGGGCTCAGCAACCCCAGCGCGATATACAGTTGCGTCAACATGCAAAGCATTTTCAGACGAGTCTGCATCGGATTGCGCCAGCTGGCGCCAGGATGCTGCAGTTTGCAAATCGGTCGTACGAGTCAAGACGAGACAATAATTGCGTGCACCTCCCCAGGGCGCCCCTCTGCTCGTGAGCAGAGAGACGGTCTGCTTACCAGAGATGGCCGATTTTCTCTGCGCCTTGCGCTCTGTTGCTGCGCTCGCTCCCTGCAATGCCAGGGCGGCAGGGCTGAAACGCAGCAGGAGCGGCAAGGCGCGCCGCCTGCGGGTACTGGCAGCTGGGGGCCCTGAGAGTCGGGCTCCCGAGGCGCGCCAGTTCGTTGCATTCCAGGGCAAGGTGAAATCTTCCTTGCCGAAAGTGGAGCAGGGGGCCACTGAGAGTCCCAGGTGCGCGCCGAGCCACCGCCGCCGCCCCAGCCTACCACGTGCACGCACACGCCGGGCGCAGGCGGGCATTTGCGGGCTTGCGCCACGTCATGCATATGCCTTGTGCTGTCCAGCACTGCTCGTCTGTGTGCCTCGCCTGCAGGTTCACATCCACTGGCAGCAACGGCTGGAACGTGGGCCCTGCACCCGACCAGATGCGGCAGCAGGAGCGCCAGGTGCTGGACGCCTGGACCCAAGAGCGCCTCCTGCAGTTGGCCGCCGGAGTTACGATGGCTCTAGTCTTGCTGCTGTTGTTTGCCGCGGGGGGGCCACCGTCGGACCCGCGATGCACGCTGCCCTGGTGCTGACGCACCGCCGCGCCCATGCCTTGCACTTGGTTGGCACCGACCGAAACTTGGATGGGTTACTCCGTTGTTTACAGAACTGCAATGTACCACTACATAGGAAGGCAGCAATTGATTAACCGTGTCGTCCAAAATCTGATCTGAAACATGCTGTAAGTAAAGGTTTTCGGTCTGCGACGGTGAGCGAGTTGGATGATGAACAACCTGGACCAAGCGTTGACTCGGTTACAGATTAAGGACGGAAACATTGGCTGGATCACGGAAGAGGTCGGCCAGCGTCGGGAATGCACCGGTGCCACCTCCAGCGCTGCCTGGGTCCCCGCTGAACCACGCCTCGGAGGCGTCCAGCCGCAGCAGTGCGCCAGGTGATGGCTGCAGGCAGGAGAGGAGGTACGCAAGATGTCGGCCAAGTTGGCAGCCAAGGCCGGCGGCAGAGACAACGCCAGCCGGCAGTGGCAACCAGCGTACCTGTGCTAGGAGCGCAGGCGATAACCTGGGTGACTTGCGGCTGTTGCCGACAACACCTCCTGGCAGCGTCTCGGCAACGCCTGCCAAACCGGAGCCCACTGGTGCAGGCGGCAGCGGCGGTGGCGGCGGAGGGATGCCGCCATGGCCACCGTGCAGCATGTGGCCGGTAAGGAAGGGCAGCGCGGGCGAGATGCCCATGGGCGGCTGGACCTCCCACAACATGCCAGCATCAGGAGAGGGCGCTATGGAGGGCAACCTTCCAAAGGGCGGAGGCGGCGGCGAGGATGCCTCGCCCATTTCATCCTCCACATCCTCACCCCCCACCCTCATGCCGTGATCCTCCTCGCCACTGCCAGCTGCTGCGAGAGCTGCCCCAGCACCCCGCAGCGCAGCAGGCCCCTGCTCCATTGCTGCCGCTGCTGCTGCTGCTGCTGCTGCATCTCCGGCCGCAATTCTTTCTCCTGGCTGTGATGGCCGCGCCAGGAACTTCCACACCTCAACCGGCTCACGCTCGCTTTTGATGATGATCCTGCAAGTTCAAGTGGGCAGGCGGGAGCCGACATGCAACAGCAGCAAAGGGACTGGAAGCATGCAAATAAGCAGGCAAATAAGCAGGTCCTGCAGCGTTTTGAACAGCACCCAACAAGTACGCCTAGACACAAACCTGTATCGCCGGGCGCCCTGCGCCAGGCCTGCTTCTGGCTCTGGCACCTCCAATGTGGTGCCTTGAGGCGCCAGCACAGCCACCACCTGATCGCTGGCGCGCATCGGTGGCAGCGCCATCACATCGGAATCCGTGACATACAGGCGCTGGCGGTTGAGAGCGTGGTCTGTCATTCGCCGCATGGCGCCCCACAGCGATGCTAGCTGCGAGTCCAGGCCCGACTCCGCAGACCGCATGCCCTCCAACTCGCTCTGCAGGGCTGCAACTGGCGCTCCCTCCTCGCCCTCGCCGCTGCCATCTGCGCAGCGAAACAGGCAGCAAAGCAGTGGTTGGTGGCAGCAATCCCGCACTTGCCCCTGCTCTGCCACTGATCGATATTATGGAGCACCCAGGCATGCCACTGTCAGCTACATACACCCAGGCAGGAGGCCCCTCCCATCAGCTCCCTGCTCCAGCCGCACCTGCACCTGCTGGCGCCCGTCCACCGCTGTCGCTCCCTCCAGTCGATCCCTGCTGCTGCTGGTCCTGGCCGCTGCTGCCTACGCTGTGCTGCGGTGCAGTGAAGCGCACGTTGTTCTTGCCGCATTTGCCAATCAGGCCGATGCCCTCCAACACGTTTGTGATGTCATAAATGCGCCGCTTCTGCACATGCAGCGCCTCGGCCGCCTTGTTGAGGTCCAGCACCCCTTGCTCTGCCTCCTCCATCAGCCCAATGAACTTGCGCGTCAGCAGGCCCAGGCTGGAATCGTAGCGACAGCCTGTCGCGGAGAGGAGAAAGCAAACCGCGGGCCGTGAGTGATGGCATCGCCACGAGCAGCAGCAGGGTGCCCTGCCACAGCGGTGGTGCAGGTGGCGGGCGCTGAGCCTGCGAGACCGTGCCGGAGGCTGTGGTTGGCGCTGCAGGTACCGCCCGGAACTCCCGCTCGAGTGCCCCACGCACCTGTGGTCTGGCTGCCGCCAGTTGCTGTGCCGCTGCCACGCGCCGGAGAGCGGGAGTACACGCCCTGTGCGCTACGCCTGCCGCGTCTTACGGCCACGGAGCCAGGCTCTTCCTGCAGCAGACGGCAGCAGCGGCGGCTGGCGGCGTCAAGCCCGGGGTGCCTGGCCAACCCCATCCCGGCGTGCTGCTGCTCTGAACCGTGGCCCATGGCGCACCTGTTCCTCTTCCTCTGGTGAAGCCTGCAGGCGGGGCGAGGAGCAGCAGGGTAGGGCTGAGGATTGGTCGCTGAGCTGCTTCATTGGTCGCTGAGAAGCAAGGCTTTACACCTCCGCATCCCGTCCCTACACCCACCTGCCGCGCGGCCCTCGTGGTGCGCCCCATGACCAGCCGGGGCTAGGGTTGAGCCTGCGCGCCCCGGTGCAATGCTGGATGCCAGGAGGGCACCTTCAGAGGGACGGTGATGGGAGCTGCACTGTACAAGCAAAAAGATTGCAATAGCCACCTCAGCCGGAGGGCCCCCGGTGTCACGAAGTCCGACAGTCGGATCTGTGCTAGCTACAGTCCCACAGTGCCCCTCCGATTGAAGCGGACCTCCCTGTCACGTTGTGGGAGAGGGTCCACCGATGGCCAGCCCACGACGCTGCCAGAGCTTGCTGCTGGCCCTGGCGATGGCCTGCTGCCTGCAGGGCACCCAGGGCCTTTGGCCCAAGCCGGAGGCAGTCACCAAGGGCTCTCGCACTCTGTGTGTGTCGCGACACCTCGCCTGGGTGTCTCTGGCTACAGCAGCGACATACTGCTTGCTGGTTTCGACAGGCAAGTGGCTGAATGTGTGAGGGGAGCACATCTCAGGCGCGCAAGGTGCCCAGGGTGCCCCGCGGCGGCAGCGGCGGCGGCAACCACGGCAACCGCGTCATTTTGCGCGTGGCTTGCAGGTATGCGTCCATCCTGAAGAGCACACCGCTGGGCATTGGCGACAAGGATGACGTGATCAGCGATGGCTTCGCCTACGCCCTGGAAGTGGAGGCTTTGGAAGAGGAGGCCGAGGCGGGCCAGCAGGAGCTGCGCAAGGAGCGGCGGCACAAGCGGTGCCACGTCATACGCACAGTGGAGGTCAGCGTGACTAGCAGTGACCAGTCGCTGACGCTGGAGACGAGGGAGAGTTACTCTCTGAGCATCGAGGCGGGGGCCATCCAGATCCAGGCCAACAGCGTCTTCGGTGCGCTGCGAGCCATGGAGTCGCTGGCCCAGCTGGTGCGCCGCCGCATGGTGGAGGAGGTCGAGCGCGCCGCTAGCGGCTTCAGTGCCGGCAGCGAAGTGCAGGAGGGCTTTGTGCCGGAGGAGGCAATGTGGGCAGGTGGGCAGCATGGCGTGTATGTCTTACATCCCTTGGTTTGCCTGTTGCCGGTGTTTGGTGTGGATTATGCCGGAGCAGGTAGAGAGGTCTAGTGCAACTACCATTTCCAGCCAGCTTGCTGCGGGGACTTCTCATCCCCCCCCGTTGGGTTGCAGATTCGGGATCTAAGTCTGGCAAGGCCACTGGCACTGGTGCGACTGAACCAGAGAAGCCGCCCCATGCCACTGTGCTGCTGGTGGATGAGGTGGACATCTACGACGCGCCGCGCTTCCGTTACAGGTTGGTTGCCGGGCTGCCTCGCTGCAGAAGGCAGAGTGGTCGTCGACAGTCTGTCAGGGTTGCCTGAAGAATGGCCTCGCATGTCTGCCTTTCCCGGGGTTTGCCTGTTTGCAGAGGCCTGCTCATCGACACCGCGCGTCACTTCCTGCCGATATCAGTCATCAAGGAGCACTTGGACGCCATGGCCATGGTGAAGGCAGCCGCGCCATGACAAAGCGCTGGCACGTCACGCGGCTTTGCCAGGGCGGTTTGCTGAACCCAGCCTCCCAGACCCACACAAGCACCCAGTATCGTGCGCCCTCCCATGCCTCCTGTCACCTCAGGTGAAAATGAACTGCCTGCACTGGCATCTGACTGACGACGAGTCCTTCCCATGGCTGTCCGAGGAGCTGCCTGAGCTGGCAGGAAAAGGTGCGTTTGCCCCGGAGGCAGTCTACACCAGCAAGGACATCCGCGAGGTTGTGGAGTATGCTCGGTTCCGCGGCATCCGCGTCATCCCGGAGCTGGACATGCCTGGTGGGTGGGCTTGCCTGGTGGCGGAGCCGGCATGGTAGCTAGCGGGCCTGTTGGCTCGTTGTACCTTTGCACATTGCTTGCCGCCTGCCCCTTTCGCCTGCCCCTTTTTTCAACTGTGGGCTACAGTACCCTGCAGGTCACACCCAGAGCTGGGGCAAGGCTTACCCAGGTCTGCTGACCCAGTGCTTCGACACCGACACGGTGGAACCCACGGGGCGGCTGGGGCCCATCAACCCCGCTCGCAATGAGACATTTGGGTTCATCTGGCGCCTGCTGCGGGAGGTGGCGCGCACTTTCCCCGACCCCTACATTCACCTGGGAGGTGGGAAGTGTGCACCCAGGGAATTGTCTAATATGTTGCCTTGGCTTGAAAATTCACAGCTATTGACTGCTGCGGGCCATGCAGGGGATGAGGTGGATCATGTCTGCTGGAAGGTGCGTGCAGGGGTTGCGGCAGGTGCAGCATGGAGAGTGATTGGATGGGCTGGAGCTGGGGTCTGGCTCATCTTCGCGCCATTGCCTTCCCATGCCCGCCCGCCTGCAGAGCAACCCTGAGGTCCAGGAGTTCATGCAACAGCACGACTTTGCCTCCGTCGCGAAGCTGGAGGCTTTTTTCATGGCACAGGTGTGTGCAGGGGTGATTGTATGGGGGTGCGTGAGGGTTTGTCAGCAAATTTGGGTTTGCCGGCGGCAGGTTCTTGTAGCGGGGTCCCTCTTGATCGTGCCAGGGCCAGAGCAGCCGGTAGTACAGAGCAGCCGTCGCACATTTTGCTCCCTCCAACCATGCCTGTGAGAGTGCGCCCATTTGCCTGCGCCCTGCAGGTCGTGCGCCTGGCCTCCACCGCTGGCAAGGCAGCCATTGTGTGGCAGGTGAGCCTGTGGTTGGTCGCGAGGGGGCATGCCTTGCACGCCCCCACGGCAATGCCCAGGGCCCATGGCAGGTGGACGCCTTCCTGGCCGTTGATTTGCTGGTGTGCAGGAAGCGTTTGATCAAGGCGTGCCACTGCCCCCCTACACGCGCGTGCAAGTGTGGAAGTGGTGGAAGGAGCAGGGCCAGGAAACAAAGCCCGAGGCAGAGAGCAGCAGCGGCAGCACCGGCGGCGGTGCTGCAATCAGCATGCGGGGCAGGGCTGCTGCAGGTGGTGGAATGGCTGCTGCCCGGCGGCGTGCCCTGCTGGAGCACCCTCAGGGGAGGTGTGACCCGGGCTTCGGCTGCGAAAATGCTGCTGGCGACGACGACGCATGGAAGGCGGAGCTGCAGGCGGTGACAGGGCACGGGTATGACGCCATCCTGTCCGCGCCCTGGTACCTCAATTTGGGAAGCTACGCCGGGCAAGAATGGCAGCGCTACTATGCAGTTGACCCAACAGACTTCCAGGGCACCACAGAGCAGGTACCGGCAGGGGAAATTGACAGCAGGGAAGGAGCGCGCCGGTGCTGAGCAGCTGGTGGAAGAGCAGACTGGCGACTGGCACTTCTCTTCTGCCAAACGGGGAGCAGCCATGTATTGTGCTGGCTGCGTGTATGGTCCATTCCCCAACTCGCTCACCTACTTTCACCACCTGCAGAAGGACCGCGTGTTGGGGGGCACCGCGTGCGCCTGGGGAGAGTTCATTGATGCTGTCAACTCGGTGAATCGGGTTTGGCCTCGTGCTGCTGCGGTTTCAGAGCGCCTGTGGTCGCCTGCGGATGCAACAAATGTGGACGAGGCGGCGGCTCGCCTGGCAGACTTGCGCTGCCGCATGCTGTCGCGGGGCATTGCGGCGCAATCCACAGGACCTGGGTTCTGCCCTGGCGAGTTGACGACCCGCATGTGAAATGATGGTGGTGGAGACCGGCAGATTTGATGGATCAGTACTTTGGAACTGAGTTGTTACAGCTTGCCTCGCTCGCTGGAAATAACGTCTTTTGTCAATATGTGTCACTGGATCAGCTGGGACATCAGGCTGGACGCTGTTGCAGCTTCTGCTGTCCCGCCTTGAGCAGTCGTTGGAGCAACTGCTGTGCCCCCTGCGCTGCGACCTGGGCGCCCGCCGCTGCCTGCTGCAGTGCCTGCTGCACGCCATGCGCTGCCTGCCCTGCCGCATGGGCGGCACCTTGAGATGCTTGCGCGGCTGCCAGCTTCGCGCTTTGCATGCCCACAGCTGCCTGCCGCGCAGCGCGTTGCGCACCTTGCGTGGCGTGCTGCACCAGGCCCTTTGTGTTTGATGGTCGAGCAGCCATATCGGCAGCAGGTGTGCTGTCAGGCGCTGCTGCTGCTACTGCTGCAGCAGGAGAGGTTGCCAGCACTTCTGCTGATGCGCGCTGCTGCTGCTGACGCTGATGCCGCCGGCTCTTAGCCTGCAGTGCCGTCGCCGCCGCCGTCGCCGCCGCCTCCTGCGCTTTGGCGGCCGCTTCATTGATCGCCCCGCCATCGCCCAGCTGCTACATTCAGGTCAGGGTGTGTGGGTAACAGGCAACCATTGTGGATACTGCCGAGAGTCCAGATGGTTTGCCCAGTCAGTAAATGCGGGTGCCTACTCCATATACACCAGCTGGCTGTGCCCTCCTGATTCAAGCCGGGCACCAGCAGCGCCCCCAAAATGCGCACCTCAAACACTCGAGCCATCTGTGCCGCCGTGTCCGCCTCTGCCGCCGCCGCCCGCGCCTGCTCGATGGAACACCCCATCACATCCCCCACCTGTGTGTGCGCGAGGGGAAGGGTGGGAGGGATGTGTGTTGGGCCGCTGGGGTGGGCAGGTGTGACTGCTATGCCGAGCAATGTGCATGGCTCTTGCATTGTCAATCAGCGGCACCGTGGGCTCACCCACTCATCGTTCACAAACTTCCCCTCCTCAGCCAGGTAACCGCCCGAGGGCTGCTTGGTGATTTTCACGCCGCAACCATTCATCATGCTGTTCCTCCACTGCCCGCGGTATACACTACCCTCCTGGCCCCATACATACACGCCAAACCCGCTCATGTTGTTCTCTTCAAACTCGCCCTCATATCTGCAGGGCAGAAGCAGGAACGGCGTCATATCATGCACGACACTGGAGGCGCAGCCGTGCTCCTGCGCTGATCTCAATCCTCTCTGGCTGACACCAACGCACCTGTCCCCATTGGAATACTTGAAAACGCCTCGCACCTGCAGGCAGCAAACAGGGCAGCCCGTAGCATTGCTGGCAAGGAGCAGGGCGGAGGCAAAGGAAGGCAGGGCTGGTGGCCGCGGCAGGCATTGGGGATGAGCGCACGTGGCACTTATCGTCCTTGACCAGTCCTTCGAACCTGCAGCGCGGAGCAATAGATGCAGTGATGGAGATGCAGGGGTTGGTGCCGAGCGGCGCTTGGTGCCGAGCGGCCGCTGTGAGGCTGCCCTGGCCACCAGCCACGACTCACGTGGAGTTGTCGGGCCACCTCACGGACTGCCACTGCACCCGGGGCTGCAGCCAGACAAGTTGGGAGCAGGGGGAGGGATGTCAAGAGAGAGGGGGCTTTGGGGTTTGCACGAGCACGCCCGCCCGCCCGCCCGCCCACCCACCACGGGTGTTGCACAGGGTGCTGCACAATTCCCGCTATTTGCACCCCCCCCCCCCTTCGGCCGTCGGTTCGCAGCACCCCATCTGCGGGCTACGCCAGGCTGGGTGGACAAGCGCCGGTCCCCTGCGCTCGAGCCTGTTCACAAGGGCGGATAGGCAGCAGTGACTTGCCTGCGGCTCCTTCATGGTGATGGTTGATGGTCGGAGGGAAAGCAGAATGGCTGAAGAAGAAGACGGAGAATGGCAAACCTGTGGACTATGGAAGGCTGCAGCATGTGATCGGCGCCGTCGGGAACACACCACCGCACTCCTTGAGCTATGTACCAGGCCGGTTCATTAGTGCCAAACTGCTGCTGTTCCCGCTCCACCGCACTGGCACCCAGCGGCCTCGGGCAGCTCGCTGCACAGCTGGTGCCTAGGATTCCGCTCCCCAGCGCCCATCGGCGACGAATGCACCACGCAAGCTTCGATTGCGCAGCCGCCAGCGCCAGCGCGCCGCCACCCAGCACGCCGCCACCGGTGGCCGCCACGGATCCGCTCTGGCTGGAGATTGTCAAGCGATATGACGCTGCACAGCGGGATGCTGCTGCGGTTATGATGGAGACCAACACAGGCGAGGGGACCACTGATGCATTGCACAATGCATTGAATTGCACGATGCATTAAATGCCTCCAAGCAGCTCCAGCGCGCCGCTGCTGCAGAGGTGGTGCAGGATGCCGGTATCCAATTTGTGCTGCGCGTGGCGGCTCGCCTGCGTGACAAGCCCAAGCCCCCCGCCGCCTGCAGCAGCAGCGGTGAGCTGCCCACACTCTCGCTGAATGCAGGAGGCTCCTCGCTGGCGTGCTCCCCCCCACTCTATGCTGGCTGTTGCCTGGTGCAGGCATAGCAACAGAGTGGCGCAACCCTTTCCTGCCGTACGAGAAGGGTCTCGGGGTGGCTAACATTGGGGGTGGGCCTAATTCTGTTGGGCATGGCAGTTTGCTCCATTACATCCCACCCCACACTGTGCCTCACCGCCCTCTGCAGATAGCCACGTTCTGCTTCTAAATAAGTTCAACATTGTGCCCCGGCACTGCCTGTTGGTCACGTCCGAGTTCCGGCGGCAGGAAGAGCTCCTGGATTTAAAGGATTGGTGGGCGACCTGGCGGGTCATGCAGGTGGGTGGGTGGGTGGGTGGATCTTCTCGCGGGGGCGCCGCAGCGGCAGGGGACAGTTAAGAGATGAGACAGTAGAGTAGCACAGGCCTGCACTGTGGCAATGCGTGCAGAGTATGCCCCATGGCGCTCTTGGGTTTTATAACAGCGGGCCCTCATCAGGTGTGCGGCTGACTGCCTGAATTCAGCAACCTGTGTGGTTACAGCTATGGGCGCCGATGCCTCGCCGCTGTTTGGGACCGGCTGCAGGAGCTAGTCAGCCCCACAAGCACATTCAAATTGTCCCGTTGCCCCTGGACGATTCTGAGCGCAGCAGCAGCAGCAAGGCAGCACGTCCCCCCATCTGGCCGGCAGTAGCAGCAGCCACCAGTGAGGTTGCGCCGGGGTGCCCAGTGGAGCTGCGCAGCCTACCCTTTGCGGGCTTTGCTGCAGCCTTGGATGTTCCTCAGGCGGGCGATGCCGGCGCGTACCTTGCTGGTTGCTACCAGGAGCTGCTCTCCTGTTGCCGGACATTCGTGGAGGGCAAGACGGGGCGGCGTGTTGACGTGCTGGATGGCAGCCTGTCATACAACTTAAGTGGGTGATGCACGTTGTTGCCTGTGCCCTTGGTCACCTCCTGACCATTCATGCATTCACGTATGACGAGCGCTTTGATGTACCTGTGATCTGCTCCAATCTTGCACGCCCTCCACCCCCAGTTCTGACGACGGAGTTCATGCTTCTGGTACCGCGGAGGGCAGAAGGCGACGGTCCCGTCAGGTGCCTGCTTTGCGGGGCTGACTCGGCTATTGTGCAGCTTCACGCAGCCTGCACCCTGCATGGCGGCAATGGCGTCCCTCTGTCGCCCCGCCTGCCATCCACGCTCTGCAGCTGCAACGCGGTTGCCTTTGCTGGCAGCATCTTTGTCAAGAGCCTTGAGGAGCAGCGCTATGTCGAGCAGAGGAAACCACTACACATCCTCAGCGCAGTGGGGTTTGAGTGGTGAGCCTGAAAGTGAACTGGATGTAACATGCTCAAATGCGAAGAGGGAGAGGGCAGCAAAGGAGAACCAATCATTTACTGGGGGAGAAGGGGTAAAATGCAAGTATGTATGAAAGAGCTGCAAAACTGTAGCATGCAGGGCAAGCTGCGGAACAGCAAGGCATGACGTGGTAGCCACCGTGCGCCCCAGCCGGCTAAGGTTGCTGGCCTGCATGGCTGAGATCCCCTCTGCTATTGCTGCGGCTGTGGCTGCCCATGATGGCGCTCAGATGGGCTGAGCTGGCACCTGAAGCGGTGAAACCATTCGGGGCGCCCGTCAGCTGCAGCTGCACCCCATCAGCACGTCCTTTCAGGCGGTCACGGCCAATCACCGGCACCTGCTGCAGAAGCCGGTCCTTGATCGACTTCTGGCGCGCCTGCGGGCAGTCGGCATGCAGGGGTGGGTCAAGTGTACTCGGCGGTACGCCTGTCTTTGCATGATTGGGGCAGGGTCGGGCCTTGCGCGAGGCAGGGCACGCCCAGTGGCGGCAGCGGTGCCGCCATGCATGCCAGGCAAGGACCCTTACCCGCAGCGCAGAACGCATTGCATACCACACGGCACCCGCCATGCTGACCGTCAGCCCTGCAGCGTTCCATGGCTCGAAGATAAAATCGCCAAAGGAAAAGGCGCCCACAATCGTCATGATCGCATTCTTCAAGTTGCCTGCAGGCCAGCAGGTGGGCGACGGTGCAGAATGGCACGATGCCTCCCAACTTGCCCATCCCACAACTGCTCCGCCCGCAGGCCCCGCTGCCCTGCACGCCCCCACCCCACCCCAAAGCCCACCTGCTACCGAAGTCATAAGTGGCTCATTGACACGGGTGCACACAAAGGTGGAGTGGTTGATGGTGAGGCCTAGCGCTGATGAGGCCAGCAGCACCATCTGGAAGGTGCGGTGCCAGAGCATGGGGTAGCCAGCCATGCCGCCAGGCTCCCCTTTGAGCACCACCGCGCACAGCAGCATTGGAAGCGACAGCATTGAGTTGTAGAACAACATGCCAGTGGTGCTGCGTGGCAGTAGTTGGGGATCGGGTTGGGGCCAGGTGGCGGGGGCCAGGTGGCGCGGCAGTGAGCTGAGGTTGCCGGCGCAGCTGCACCGTGGTGCCCAGCATCAAAAGCAGCATCTGCAGTCACTGCACCTGAGACCGTTGGTGCCGGGCGTGTTCTTGACCATGATGAGGTAGAGAGAGGTGAGCAGGTCGTTGCAAAGAACGGCAGCGTAGCCGCGCGGATTGAAGCTCAGGTCGGTGGCTGCCGCTATCAGGGCGCCTGTGCGGCGCAGTGACAGCAGAAGCGTGGTGTCAGTCACCGGCGGACAGGCTGCTGAAGCAAACTGCCGAGCACTAGCAGAGTGGGGCAGCAGCAGCAGCAGCAAGGGGCAGCTGTAGCTCGCCTCCAATCATGATGCCCATGGCGCTGAGCGTGGGCCAGTCGTGCGTCTTCTTCAGCCAGTACCGTTCTAACAAGATGGTGAAAAGCAGCGTGAAGCGACGCAGTGCGATGAACATGGGCACGTTGAGGCCCGCAGTGCCTGCACCGCGTGTGGCAATTTGGGGGTGGCGCGGTGCGCTGTAGGCTGGGTGACAGCAGGGCCGGGTTGCTGGCATGATGTCGAAAAGTCCTGCCACCCCCTGGTCAAGTGTCAATGGCTGCAATGGGCCGCCTGGCCGCCCAGTGTGAGCGAGGCAGCGCTGCGCTGCTGTGCAGGCCGCGGGAAGCGCGACATTTCGAGTCTCACCTATCAGGCCACACACCACGTTCATGACATTGACCATGGCAAGCGGCGCCAGCTGCCTGACCAGCGCAATGTTCAGCTGGGGCCGGGCCACTAGATAGCTGACCGGTGCGATAAAGGCCATCTGCAGCAGTGCTACTGTCAGCGGGTAGTGGAACCCGAAATTGGTGAAGACGGCCTGCAGCCAGCGCGCGCAACGAGGTGGAACATCGCTATCGGCATGCCAAGCACGAGCAGTTACAGCGCGGTCCTCTGCGCACAGGCAACAACTGCCTTGGATGAGCAGCAGTTCCCGCAGGCAGGTCTGGAAGGCCCTTCGCCGTGATACAGCCGCAATGGCGGCGGCGACCGGCAGCACCGGCGGCCGTTTGACTGTGGCAGGTTTGCTGGACCTTTGGCGGCGCTCAGTCATACGCGCCACGGCTGCGTAGCTGTGAGAAGCAGCGCTGACTTGCCTTAGTGGTGTATTGAACCAACATGGAGCTTGACATGAAGTAGAGGACTGCTAGTAGCCGCGTGAGCGGCGGATGCTCCACCGGCTGCCCGTCCGCCATCCTGCTGCTCCTTCGCTGCCCCCGGTTGCTTGTTGGCAACTGTCCAACACAGCCCCTTCTTCAAATCAGACCTGGTGGTTGCCTGGCGGGGGCCAGACGCTTCTTTTGATCGTGCTAGATGAGCAATGTGGGTCTGTCCTGCGTGGCACACGTCACCCTCGCTCTCCAGACCTGCTCTAAAGAGCTCTTCTTCTGGACTGGCACCAGCTGTTAACCACTGGGAGCCTGCCCGATCCGAATGCTGCTGTGTGCAGTCCCGTCCTGGTGGTGATGCCGGTGCTGCTTGGTGTTCTGGTTGGCTTGCTCTGGGGCTCCACCAACGCATTCATTGCCAAGGGAGTGAGGATCGCTGCAGCGCGACCTACCAAGCGCTGCACAGGTGGGGAGCCACGCTGCCGCCATCGCGGGCCGCCACCGCCTCTCGCTGGCATATAGTCCGTGGGCTCCCACAGCTGCTACTGTTGGTCACTCTCCCTACCGCACACTTCTCTGCTCTCTGCTAAAACCCACCACGCTCTCGCAGGCCTTGCCCCGCTAGACACACTGTTGCACCACCTTCTCACGCCGACCTTCGTGGTGCCGCAAGCCCTCAACCTTTGCGCCAGCGTGCTGTTTGCAGCAACGCTGGGCAGCAGCAACGTCAGCATCACCGCGCCTGTCGCCAACGGTGCGTACAGATAGCAAATGCATGTTGTGCTGCGCATGAATGTCCCAGCAATTGTTGAAGATTGACGAGCCGTTCGCCCGCCCGACGCCCAGCAGGCGTGAGCCTGGCGACCAACGCCGCATTTGACCACCTGCTGGGCGATCGGCTGAGCCGCCCCAGCAGCGGCATCGCAGGCCTGCTGCTGGTGTTTGTCGGCATCCTGCTGTGCACGCTTGCTCAGCAGCAGCAGCGGCAGGAGTAGGGCCAGCATGGCGGACCAGCAGCAGCAGCCCTTTCCGCTGGGTGCTGTCATCCAGGATCAGGACATGGGCACCCTCCCTGCTCCAGTGCCACAGCCATCTAGTGCGAGCAGCGGGGCCAGAGGCCGGGCTGCCATGGCAGACCTGGAGGAGGCGCTGGGGCTGGCGGCTGCTTATTTTGGCGGCGATGCTACGGCGCTGCAATGGGCGGCGGCACCTGACAGCAACAGTCCTCCTGCCTCTCCTGTGGGCATGCTGCCAGCGGATGACCCTTATGACCAGCATCACCTGGCGCGTGACTTGAGTCTGCGGGGAAGCTGGCATGAGGAACAGGACCCGCTACCACAGCTGTCTAGTGGCCAGGAGGAGGGGCCGCTGTTTGGGCTGGATGCAGAGGATGCTGGCCTGCTTGGATCCAGCCTGAGCACTGGTTGGGATGCCGCTCCTGCTGCCGCCCCTGGCGCCAGCCAGTGCGGCATGTTAGCCGCCGAAGTGGCGCAGGGCATGCTCGGGCTGCAGCTGGACGACATTGATGTAGAATCGCAGGATGTGCTGGCTCCAGGTGCGTTTCGTGGTCGTAGACGTACGAGATGGGGCGGGCGCTGCGGCGCTGGTGTGGCCGATGGCGTTTCACGTTTTGCAGCTGGCTGAGCACAATGGCCAATATCCCATCAGGTGCTCTGTGGCTGCTGCTGCAGGTGCTGGGCCGCTGTCCCTGGAAGCAGCGCTGGCTCAGGGTGGAGCTCTGGTGCCTGAATTTGCGCCGCCGCCCATCTTGTCCACGCCCACCGACCTCTTGGCAGCCGAGACAGATCCAGTGGGCGCCCTGGAGGCAGCCATTCAAGCTGACAAGCCCAAGTGAGTGTGTTAGGCAGCATGCACATGGCAGCCAAGCGATACCTGCCCTCCGCCTCAGCAACGCTTGGACTGCGGTTTGGCAGCAGCGGTTTGGCACGGCCAAAAGCCACGAGTCGTTCTGCTGCTCCCTCTCTACCGCAGGTTCAAGCCCAGCCCGGAGTGGGTGAAAATGATGGAAGCAGTGAAGGACGAGCTGGAGGATGTAGCGCAGCAAGGGAAGCCTGCGCTGTTGGAGAGGCCTGCGCTGCTGGAGACGCTTGCTGAGACGTTAGAGGCGGGTGGCCATGGTGCAGCCAGCGCCTGGCAGGTTGACATGGAGGCAGATGTTCGAGACCTGGGCATCAGCGGCGCTGGGCATGATGCCGCTTCTGACATGCAAGCTATGCCGGCGTTTGGGCTATCGCCGCAGCAGGAGCAGCAGCCACGGGATGAGGACATGGTGGGCGGAAAGGATCGCGCCGATGCAGCTTGTGCAGGTGACTGCAGCCTCTGATTGCCTTTGCTGTTAGCATGTTTGCTTTTCTTTCCCAACCTGAGCTTTCAACATTATTTGCCTGCTCATATGCCCACTTGGCGAGGCTGGGTTAATGTGCCGATCTGTGATGCACCAATGGGACATTAGTTTCCTTGCGGAAAGATTTGTCAGCTGGGTTTTTGGCGGCAAAGGTCACTGGCCCTGCTTGCATCAAACGTAGCTGTGCATCAAGTGTAGCTGTGCTATCGTGCATCGCACTCCTCTCAGCTGAGTGGCCGCTCTTGCTGCTGCTGATGCCGCCTCCAGGAACGGCAGCTGCTGCCGTCGCTGAAGAGCTTCCAGCACTACCCCCGCCACTGCCACCCAGTGCAACCAACCTGGAGCACGAGCGCCAGCGCGCATTTGCCTTGCTGCAGCCCATCTGCTCGCTGCTGCTGTTGCAGCGTTCTGACTCACATCACTTGTCTGAGCTGCTCTCTGGTGAGCAGCCATGGGATGACACGTTACGTTGAGCCGCGCCCGCATCTTCGCACCACGGCGGCCCCGCGTCTCAGCTGACGCACAGCTTGCCTCCTCTTGCGCAGCGCTGAAAGCGGTGCTGCAGGAGGTCTCCCAGCGAGGGCTGCAGGAGTGCCTGGACTACGTTCTGTTTCCCTTGTTCATGATGCTGGAAGCTGTGGCTGCTACCCGCCAGAATGCCCATCAGCAGCAGCCACGTGTCGGAGCATCGGGAGAAGCAACACAGATCGCATTGCCCGCCATGGCATCCGACCGTGCCGCAGAGGCAGCGCTGGGCTGCATGCTGTGTTTGTTGCGCCGCTGCAGCTGCCAGTCTGGCGAGAGCCTGCTGGGCCTGCTGCGCCGGCTGGCCAACATCCTGGAGCTGACGGCAGGCTTGGCATCAGAGGAAATTAGGCATCAGGTGCGGCCATGCAACAGACATTGAGCCTGTTTAGAGCTTTGCACAATAACTCGTTTGGGGGGGGGGCTGGCTGGGTGTGTTCTTTGCCTTCGGCGAGCAGGAAATGTGGATTGGTGCCCTGTATGAGAGGCAAGCATAGACTGCCACAAAAGCTTCTTCTCCCACAACCACTTGCCTTCCTTCCAAATGCAGGCGCTGCTTTGCGTTTATGCAGTGGCGGAAGGCATGGTACAGCGGCAGGCACCACTGGGGGTGCGTGAAGCACTATTGGAGGAGCCGGCAGCACCACTACTAGGTTACCTGTTGTCACTAACGTTGCGGGTAAGGTTCAATTGCCAATGCCACCTACGTGCCCAGCTGTCCTGCCTCTCATTGCGCGCATGGCTTTGAGCCTGCCTCACAATTCTATTGTCGCCCCTCCCTTGCTGCGGCAGATTGCTGAGACCGAGATACAGAGTGGCAGTAGCGGCAGTGGCACCATCCGTGATACAGCATTACAGGCCCTGCAGCAGCTGCTGACAGCAGTGGTCCACCCTGCGCAGCTGCAGATTGCAACCGCTACGGAGGCGCACCAGGCAGCAGCAGATGCGCTGGCCTTTTTTCTGCCCGGCATCGCCGTGGGGCTGTGCAAGGTGCTCTTATCAGCAGGAACCAGCAGCAGCAGCGTTGGCAGGGTCGGGGCACCGTCACGACCAGCAGCCAGCAGCGCCGCGGCCGTGGCCGCAATGCAAGCACTTGTCACCCTGCTGGTGGCCTGCTTGGGCGACACCGTAGTGCAATCTGCACTGCATGGGACTGGAGATAGCGCGGTTGCCAGCAGCATTGACGGCAGAAGCTGGCAGCATGTCGACAAGCCACACGCTTTCCCGAAATCTGGCAACAGCAGCAACGAGTTGCTGCAGCAGGCAATGCAGCAGCTGCAAATGCTGTCTCAACAGTCGAAGGGCATCAGCAGTAGCGGCTTCAGCAGCAGCAGGGTATCTACGGGCACAGGACGAGCCATACCTGAGCCGCAGCAGCAGCAGGGACGCATGCGCGTGAACAGGAACGCCGACTGGGTGCATGACAGTGCCTGTCGGCTGCATGAGTTGCTTTCCACAACGCTCCCACCGCTGCGGACACATCAGCGACCTACAGTCAGAGAAGCCCTTGCCCAAGGTGGGTGGGGTGCGGTGTGGGGTGGGTGGCGTTGGTGGTTGGGGTGGAGTGGGCTGGGTGTAGAGGCCCACCGGGCCCCCGCGGGCAAAGAATGCGGCGCCGCAGCTGGCTGGCTTCAAACAAGCTAGTGAGTTTGTGCGTCCTGCTCTTCTCATCTCGCACGCTGCATAACTATTGTATCCTGCAGGCTGCTGCCGGCTGCTGGACTGCTGCAGCAGCGCGTTACAGCCACAGACGAAAGAGAATATGTTGCAGCTCCTGCTGTCCGTAGCGCAGGACGAGTGGCACGATGTTGCTGCCCCCGCTCGTATTTGGCTGGAGAGGCAAGCCGCTGTGGCGGCATCTAGTAGTGCTGACCTGTCCACAGCAGCTGAAGCAGCAACCAGCAGTGCCTTTGCTGCCACAGCCGAATGTCTGCTGCTACGGCTGATTGATCAACTGCCTACCGCCCTTCGCTCCGGGGACGTGCCAGCCAGGCAGCACGCCCAACAACTGACGAGCGCTATCCAGGCAAGTTGGTGCTTCCTGGCAGGTGCAAGCCTTTCCCTGCGCTGCCACGCTCACATGTACTCTGCTCATCACAGCAGAGTGGCGTAATTCTCCCTCTGGGGGGTCATACCCCCTTTGCTTTTTCTTATTGGGAACAGAGCTGCTTCCCAAACATTTGCATGCAGGTGTGCAGCCCCGCCTGGTTTGCCGCTAGCGTGGTGCACCACCCGCTTCGCTTGCACAAGCTGGTGTCGGCCTTTCTGGAGGCCTTTGCTTTCGATGCCTCTGTGGCAGGCATGCTTCTGTATGCCGCAGCCGCACCCAGTGGTAGTGCCGCTAGCTATGCGCCTGGCTCACGAGCCGAGCAAGCAACAGCAGACAAGGGTGGCAGCGGAACATCAGCCGTCGCAGAGCAGCTACAGCATGGTGCTGGACGGCAGCTGACGGCGGATAGCACCCATGGATCGATGGTGCTGCTGCCACGCATGCCATTGGGCTTGGTGCTTATCACCACGACAGCCACCTATGAAGCCGTGGCAGCAGCCCTGCGTGCTGCGGCTGCTCTGGCAGCCGCGGCAGATGCTACTCCTGGCAGCAGCGGGACAGCGCTGCGTGGTCTGTTTGACAGCTGCTTGGACAGCCTGAGGCAGGCACTTGCTGCTGCTGCTGCCAGTGGCAACGCGCAGCGATGCGACCAAGGGCATAAGGGCAGCCTGCTGCCATCGCGAGACAGGTCAAATGATGCGCAGGAGCGCCCGGACGAGCTGGCTGGCTTGCAGCAGACACCATGGCAGTTGCGGGCCGCCTCGGTGGCCGCGGTGCTGGCTGAGCTGCTGCTGGGCGCCTCACCGGCATGGCGGCCGAGCTGGCATCTGCCTGCCAATGTCAGCGACACCAGCAGCACCACCGAGCTGGAGGTGCTTGCAGCATTGACAGTGCAGGAGCTGGTGCAGGATGGCATTTGGTCCCTGCCCACAGCAGGGAATGTGAGGTCACAGACGGAGGCAGCCGCTTCCCATAGCAAGCAGCTACTGCTTCAGGCCAATGACAGCAGCGCCCCCCAGGAACAGCAGGCGACAACGCAAACGCGGGGCTGCAATGCACTCCTCGTCAAGGCAGCCTTGGAGTGTTGTGGCACTGCTGCCAGGGCCCTGGGCCTCCGCTTTGCACAGAATGGCCGGCTCCTTCGCGCCACGCTGCTGCCAATGTTGGAGAAGCTGGGTGAGTTTCAGCAGTTGCCTGGCAACTTTGTGTCACATCCATAATCCATATGCTTGCATTGCATTTGCGATGACATACTGCTTATGCCCTGCTCGCTGTTGTCACTACGTGCCATGCAGCCGACAGCACGCAAGTGGTCGCCTCCGCAGCCTCAGCTGCAGTTGGCAGCGTATGTTGGTGTTGCGGATTTGGCGGCAACTTGCGTCACCTGGTGGCTGCCAATGCTGACTACGTGGTTGATGGCTGCTGCGCGCAGCTGAGGCAGGTGCGAGCATCAGCCCCCTGCAACTATGAATCTGCCTGTACTGGAATAAGCTCTCTGTTTGGCCCTGTTGTTCCTGGCTTTTAAATAAGGTCGTTGAAAACACCACATGGGGCTGCCTTATTCTACTGCAGCTGGACGTGCACCCCCGCGCGCCCCAGCTGTTTCAGGCACTGCTGCAGCAGGCAGGAGCTGCGCCGCAGCTCTTGCCACTGCTTGCAGAGCCGGCTCGCAACGCTGTGCAAGTAAGCCTGCACGATGCTGGGTGGAAGGCGGCCGCTTTGAGTCTGGGGCTGTGCTGCCCAGCTCTTTGTTGCTGCCCGTCCCACCCTGACCTCTGTAGGGCCTGGGCATCTTGGCGCGTCGCCATCAGCAGCAGCATGTGCTGGCCTTCCTTCATGTGTTGCTATCTGTGGCAAACGCGGCGGAGGCCGTGGCTCACCAGGCTTTGGAAGAGATGCGGCAGGTGGCACAGCAGGTGCAGCAGCGATGGGACGAGCGCGAGCGAGAGCAGGAGGAGGCAGCAGCTGCGGCGGCAGCTGTAGGTGGTAACAGGTTTGGTGCTGCCAGCCAGGAGGAGATTTGCCGCTACTTTCAGCGCCGGCTCGAGCAACAAGACAGGGAGGGGCATCCACTGGAAGCCATGGAGCGAGGTGTGGCCCCTTGTGGCAATGCAATGGCAGTGGCAACCTCTACCCTGACATGAGCCATATCGGCACTGCAGCTGATGCACTTTATGAGCCTCTGTTTATGATGCAGATGAGGAGGCGGCGAAACTTGGGATGAGCTGCGCCGAGCGGGAGCACATATCATTGCTGCGTCGCCACCTGCATGCCGCTGGTGGCCTGGCGCAGGTGGTGGCGGACGCCGTATCTCCATTGGCAGTGGCACAGTCCTTACAGGTGGGGAAGCCCCGCGCTGGCATAGGGCAGTTGACCTGTTGTGGGCTGTTGTCACCCCGCCTACATGTCCCCACGGACAGATGAACTTGCAGCTGACAGCTTTCTCACAGCTGGTTCTTGCCTCCCGGGAGCTGCCTTGCTCACGTCAGAACCTGCCTGGCTGTTTTCACTGCAGGTTGCAGTACAGTCATTTTGCGTGTGCATCCACGCACTGCGGGGGCTCGCGGCAGTCACAGAAGCGGTGGAGCTTGATACAAACAAGGTCAGGGCTGGCCCATCGTCAAGCTTTGCGCTCCCAATGCTTGCACTTAACCCACATGGCCGCCACTGTCCATTTACTTTTCAAGAGCGGAGCCTCAACTTGCAACATCTTGCCCTGCCATCAGATCCAGCTGCTGGTCAGCAAGGGAGACAACCTTGTCACCCCTCACCCCAACACACCACGCCTGCTTCCCAGTGTGCACCTGGCTTGGACTCCGCTCATAGGAGCATTGCAGGTCCGTTGGTTGCCTGCCAACTCTGCTCGTTTCATAGCTACATCATCATAATCTACTTCCCCTGCCCTGTCTACTGCACCAGGATTGGCGCATCTCGGTAGTCGAGGCGGCACTGGAATTCCTTAGTGATTGCACGTGCCTCGCAGGTGGGCTGTTTGGCATGCAATTACTTGATATGTGTGCATCATGGTGCTGGGAAGGCCAGACATCTGATATGCGGGCGGCTGCGGCTGTCTGATGGGCGATTCAGGCCCTCCTTCGTGGATAAATCACGCCCCTTTGGCAATATGCAGGTTCATTCCTCCGCAAACGTTTCTCGCAGGATGCGCTTCCTGTGCTGCAGCGACTCTTGCGGGAGGGCCCTGCCCGCCGGAACCTGATTGCCCCAGGCAAGTCCTCCCAAGGAATGATATTGCATTTGGCATCATGCTTGCTTGTGAAACAGCTGCCACCCTTTGGACTTGCATGTGATGTTGTTGCAGGCCAGGATGATGTCACCTCTCCGGCCACAGTACAACGAGCACAGCTGCAGGCTTTGAGGTTTGTAAACAGGAGGCCATTGGCCTACAGCAATCCGGCGTGTCAAGCTGCTGGGAGTCGAGTCAAGCTTGAGGTGTTCCCAACGTTGCTTGAGGCGTGCCCAATCCGTTGCAGGTGCCTGGACAAGATTGCAAGCTGCGATGTTCACCTGGCTATTGCTGGTGTCAGCAGCAGTGCCCGCGAAGCTTTGCTACCATCGGCGCAGGCGCTGCTGGCAGCTGTGGGCGACATGATGGGTGCCTGCCAGCCGCCGCCAGTGCTGGAGCAGGCCACACTTGTGAGTTGCTTCCTTGCTTGTATTTTTCGTCAGTGGTTCCAGTGCCCGTGCACTTAAAATGCCCTGGAACCACCAACAGCGATGCGTACCCCTCTCTTTTTGCAGACGTATTTGTCTCTAGCCAAAATTGACCCTGACGCAGCATGGTGTCAGCTCAGCACAGCTCTTGACTCCCGTCCATCAACGGCGGCTGCAACTCACCCGGCAGATGTACCTGTTGGGATTCTGCTCAAAAGCAGTAGGCAACAGCTGACCTTCCCTGACAGACAACAGATTGCGCTGCCACCAGCTGGGACTGTCACGCCCTTGGGGCTGAGAGAGTGCAAGACAGGCAAGCTGGAGGCGATGATTCGACAGGTGGAGCAACTGCAACCTAAGTGGCACACTTATGTGAATTTCTAACCAACCTTTTAGTCGGAAGGCATCATTGTAACACATGTTACCAACCGTGGCACCGCTCGTCGACTTGACTTACAGAGCGGATTCGGAGCCGGCGAGGTTCATTCCAGCGGCGTAATTCTTTTTCCAGGATATGCTCTTACACATTGGTTGTGGGGACACCAATGCAGCGTGGAAACGGCCCAAAGGCCCTAAAAGTGATACCAGATTCGGGCAAAGGTAACACACGCGGCGCAGCAGGCAGCGGGCGGTACGGTGTCCCCGCCACCGCCCGACATCGAGCTGGACAGCGACATCACTGGGCTGATATGGTTGCACTGAAGAGGTTATGTCCTAGCAGTGCCAGCCTGGGCCGTTGCAAGCGGTGCTAATCAAGGCTGGCGGGGATACACTTACTGTTGATAGTGGGGCGGTGTATCCCGCGTGGTTGTTCACGTGGTGCTGGTCTGGTGACTCTGTGGGGCTGTGTGTGTTACACACAGCTATTAGTGTCGACAATGGGAACGTCTACACAATCTCCGCTAGTCACACACCACCATGTCCCTAGCGGCGCACGCGCGCCGCCCTCGAAGAAAGCGGCTCCGCCGCCTCTGTCGCCGCCGGGCCCTGCCCTGCCGTCTGCCGTCTCGTCGCCCAAACTGTCTGCTGTCCCCGGAACACTGGCTGCCGCTCTCCCTGCGGCGTACTCGCTGCCGCCCTGCGGCGGCCATGTGGTTGCTGCGCCGCCAAGCGAGCGGCGCACAGCCACCCCGAGCCAACCTCTAATCTCTGCCGCCGGCCTAATCCTGCCGGCCGACGGCACAGCCCCTGCGCCTGCGCTGCAGCCAGCCGCCCCAGCTGCGCGCCGACCTTGGATACTGCGCCGACCTTGGATACCTTTTGGATGGTCAAAATCGTACCCAGGTGACCCTAACTTTTTCCCATTTGCCATGACCTTCGCATCGAACGGGAACGCTATTTGCCAAAGGCCATCCAGGCCCCCACCCATGAACGCACCTGCCTCTTGTGTGCTTCTCCCGCCATTGAAGACGAGACCCATATGGTTTTCCACTGCCCCATTTACGACCATCTGCGCTTTGAGTACGCAGATCTCTTCCCCCCTGATTTGCCCACGTCCATCCCATGCTTTTTGTCCCAAGACCAGAATAGAGTTGCTTCATTTATCAATGACTGCCATGTTTCACGCCGCCACAATGCGTGTATGAGCCTCGCTGGCTCCGAATCCGCTCTGTAAGTCAAGTCAAGTCAAGCTGGGTGTTACTGGGAGGTGCTGCTGTTGGCTGATGTTGCTGGCTGCTACTGGCTGCTGCTGGCTGCTGCTCTCGGGCTCCGGCTTGGTCAGCGCCGGCTCCAGGGACTGGCGAAGGTAAGCTGCTGCTGCGCGCTCCACCACGGTCTTCTCATCCAGCTCCGTCAGCCACACGATCGTTCCGCTGTCCGTGGGTGCCGACAGCAGAAACTGCTGCCAGCGCCGGCACCAGCAGGGCGAGCCGGCGGCGAGATCGGTCCCCTCGCGCATCAGCGCCAGGGTGTCCTCAAACGCCCAGGCCAGGACCCGGTCCGGCTCGGCCATGCTGGCTTGCAGGCGATTCCAGAAGCGCACCAGCTGCTGCACCCAGAACAGGTGCAGCGGCTGACGGCCCAGCTCCGCCAGTGCCACCGCTGAGGACACTTGTCGTGGGAGCCCTTGGATCCGCCTGCAGAACCAGCGGTGCACACGTTCTACTGAGGAGCAGTCTGCCCTATTCAGCATGTCAACCCCCCACACCTCGCAGCCATACGACAGCACGGGCTTGACAAACACATCAAACAGCATGCTCTGCTGTTCCACCAGGCTGACTCCCAGCTCCCAGGCTCGGCGGCGAGGGTTTTTCATGGGTCAAAATTGTACCCAGGTGACCCTCACTTTTTCACTGAAAATCGTACCCGCATGACGTCACATGACTCACATTTTGGTGGTGGTCTGGGAACGCCCTCTTTGATGGGCTCTGGGGGTTTTTGACCCTGCTGATTCCGATTCTGCACTTCAAATTACCCCCAGGGCCCTCCCCGTGCCCGAAAACGGCCACCTGGCAGCAGGCGCGTGGCGGCGCCGCCGCTCCCGCCCGCACCGCTGCCCTCGCCTGCTGCCACCTCTCACCCATGCCTCTCCTGACCCTCCCGCTTGGCCTTCCCCGTCATTACACATCCCTTGGAGTGCCACAGCAGCGATGGAGCCAGCCTGCACGCCAGGATAGCACATCTGCTGCTCCTTCACCGGGCAGCACGTCGGCGTCGGCGGCGCTGCAGGACCCCCTGCTGTCAGCCATGCTGTCATGCTCGGTACAGGCCCTTCCAGACCCTCCCACCTGCCCTGCCCCATCATTACACATCCCTTGGAGTTCCAGAGGAGCGGTGGAGCCAGCCTGCACCCCAGCATGGCACAGCAGCAGCTCCTGCGGTGGCGGCGTGGCGGCGGCGGCGGCGCTGCCGGACCCCCCACCACCAGCCGTGCTGTCATGCTCGGTACAGGCCCTTCCAGACCCTCCCACCTGGCCTTCCCCATCCTCACACTTCCCTAGAAGTGCACGTGGCAGGTCAGGGCCAGACAGCCCCCCAGCGTGGCATGGCAGCAGCTCCTGTTCCGGGAATCAAGCTTGGTTGTTGCTGCCACCTAGCTGCCGCTACCCGAGCGGCACCGCATGCTGTCCAGCTCTGGTGTGAGCTGCTGTGCTGGTGCCATCTGGCCTGGGGCTCGGTATTGATGTATATGAAAGCCTGGGATGCTGAGTTGGTGGATAGCATGCAGCAGAGGCCTGGCCTGAGCATGACAACATGGCTGGTGGCATGGGGTCCCGCAGCGCCGCCGCCGCCGACGTGCTGCCCGGTGGAGGAGCTGCTGCTGTGCCATGCTGGGGTGCAGGCTGGCTCCACCGCTCCTCTGGAACTCCAAGGGATGTGTAATGATGGGGCAGGGCAGGTGGGAGGGTCTGGAAGGGTCTGTACCGAGCATGACAGCATGGCTGACAGCAGGGGGTCCCGCAGCGCCGCCGACGCCGACGTGCTGCCCGGTGGAGGAGCAGCAGTTGTGCTATGCTGGCGTGCAGGCTGGCTCCACCGGTCCTGTGACACTCCAAGGGATGTGTGATGATGGGGCAGGGCAGGTGGGAGGGTCTGGAAGGGCCTGTACCGAGCATGACAGCATGGCTGACAGCAGGGGGTCCCGCAGCGCCGCCGACGCCGACGTGCTGCCCGGTGGAGGAGCAGCAGTTGTGCTATGCTGGCGTGCAGGCTGGCTCCATCGCTGCTGTGGCACTCCAAGGGATGTGCAGAATCGGAATCAGCAGGGTCAAAAACCCCCAGAGCCCATCAAAGAGGGCGTTCCCAGACCACCACCAAAATGTGAGTCATGTGACGTCATGCGGGTACGATTTTCAGTGAAAAAGTGAGGGTCACCTGGGTACGATTTTGACCGTCCAAAAGGTATCCCAGAAGCCCTGGTGGCTTTGGCTCATAAGGAGAAAAGAAAAACAAAAGGAGAAAATGCAGTAATGAAGTTGGTCGAAATAGGGGTAAGATTCGATTACCTGATGAGGCAAAAAGGGGATATATCGTTTGCGGTACAAATGCCCCCTCCATTTGACCCGCACCATTTGACCCGCATGCCAGTTTTTTTTAAAGGGCTTTTGGGGCCTCTCCTGCCTCCCTAGGGGGTTTTAGGGGGTGGGGATCACGATTCTGCACTCAAAACTGGCCTGGGAGGCCTCTACATTGGTGCAATTGGCCACCTTGGGCGGCCTGACAGCCACCGCTGGCGCTGCCGTTCCCTCGCTGCGGAACGGTGCTGCCAAGGTGTTAAGTGAGGGAATAATG
>NW_005435068.1:586536-590829 GCF_000147415.1 Chlorella variabilis
ACGCATTATTCCCTCACTTTAACACAAGGGGTTCTTAATGCCTCTCCAGGCCGCATCCTTCTACAGCACACCCCTTCCTGCCTTGCAAACATCCCTGGGAGTGTTGTTCAAGGTCCACATGCACTGGTTCAGCCCCCACAACCGTGGGCAGCAGATGCCAGGCTGCAGGCAGTTTCAGCAGCAGCACAGTGAGATCCCTGCTACCCAGCCGTGCTGCCATGCCCAATCCAGGACTCCCTCGTCGTCGTCGCTGACGGCGACGGAGTCGCGCCGTGAAGGCAGCTGGGTGCTGGGACTGTGCTCCAGGCTGCCAGGTCCTTTATTGAAGGTGACGTCATGCAACAGGGCATGCAAGACGGCTCCTACGGCTAAAACGAAATGCGAGTCAAGACGGCTCGAACCTGCGACTCCCGCTACTACGCCGCTATGTGACCTGTCGCTATGTGCCCGCTCGGCCCACTCTGCCCCCCACTCGGCTCACTCGGCTCACTCGGCTCCGCCGCTCCGTGCGAGTCGCTCTCCGGGCCTTTTCCTTTAGCGGCTGAACTTCCTTTGCATGCCTATAATTATATTAAGGCCTCATGCGAGGGTTCATTCATTCATTCATTCAGCACACAGACCTCTTGCTCGAGGGCGGCCTCTTTGGCCTGGGCAGCCCGGGCCGCCCTCTCCCCGGGCGCATGTTCGGTGTTGGAGGGGTGTGCCCAGTGATAGGGGGCCCCTGAAGGCATGCGCCGAGGCCGGGAAGCGTGGATCGGCGCTGCTGCACGCTTGACGATTTGAACAGAACCCCGTGCCGCCGAGCTGCGGCCGTAGTTTCCTGCCAGAAGCCCACGGCCGCAGCCTGGGGACGCGTCGGCGCGGCGTTTGGGCCCACGACCTGTTGCCGCCCCCGCCGCAGGGGTGCCAGCTCTGCGGCGGCGGCGGCGACACGCTGCGACGCCCCCGTGCCCACCGAGCTGCGGCTGTAGCTTCCTGCCAGAAGCCCACGGCCGCGGGCTGGGAACTCGGTGGCACGGCGTTTGGGTCCACGGCTTGCTTCCGCCGCCGCCGCAAGGGTGCTGCCTGCGGCGGCGGCGGCAGCGCACGTGGTGACGCCCCACGTTTCCTTGCCTCCCATACACCTGACCCGTCCTGCGCTTCACTTTGTTTAGGGAGGGGCTGCTCACTGCTCATTGCTCATTGCTCATCGCACACTGCTCAATGCTCATTGCCCTATATCCCACCCCAGCCGCAGGACTTTACTGCCGCCCGCGCTCCGCCCCATTGGCCGCTTGCGCGCCCCATCCCCCCTCGATGGGGCCCGCCTACACCGGGGCCTCGCCCCCTCCCGCCCACTGCTTTCTCAACGGCCCCGAGCCGGGGCTGCCCTCATTGCATAGATAGTGCGCCTTCCCCTGCTTTTCTAGTGACCTAGCGTTCCGCACTGCCGTTTGGCCAGCCCGAGCTCCCGTCCCGTTGCGTTTCTCCCCAATGCGCCATGCCAATTTGCCAGTCATACACACGTGTCGCTGCGTGCCCTGTCAGCTGCTTGCGTTGCATGTCGCCTTGCTCCACCCCTGTTTTATTGCTTTCTTTGCTTTCGCCCGGTCCCCGTCCCGTTTCGGCGGGGAGTCTATGTTGCAAGCTAGTTCTTGCTGTACCAGACTTTAAACCCACACAAGCAAAGGGTCCGGCCCCTCGGTTGGGCTGTTTGGCTCCGGACCCCGGAGCGCACCCCATAAGCCCATCCGGAGGCTCCGGCCGGCCCCCGCTAAGACAACCCCCCTTCATGTCTCTCAATCATTCCACTTCCCTTGATCCCTAGACCCCTTGATCCCTAGAACCCTTGAACCCCTCGACCCCTTGCCTTGTAACTCAACAACGGCACTCCTTGACGCCTTTAGGCCCCCGCCTTAGGCTCACTCCCTTGCTAGACCCGTGCCGTTGCACGTGGTTTCAGCTCTTGATTCCTTGAACCCCCATGCACACCCCCGCTCGCCGTGACCGCTCCCCTTCCCCCACCAACCCACTCATTGCCTCTCTTGACGCCGTCTACAAAGAGGCTCACAAGCAACACAAGCGCATAGCGGAGCTTGAGCTCGAGAACGCCAAGCTCAAGAAAAGGAACAAGTCCCTCGAGGCCTCCACCGCCACCGCTACCGCCGCCGCGGCCGCCGCCAACGCCGCCACCGACAAAGCCACCGCCGCCGCCACCGCCGCCGCCACCGCCGCCGCCGCCGCCTCCATCGCGGAGCACGAAGAACACAACACCCTCATCTCCAAGACCTTCATCAAGACCTCCAAGGAGCTAGACGCCGTCAAAAGCACTCTTGCCACCCTCGAGAAGGACCACGCCGCCCTCAAGGAAAGCCACACCACCCTCAAGGAAAGCCACACCACCCTCAAGGAAAGCCACACCACCCTCGAGGAAGGCCACGCCGCCCTCAAGAAGAACCACACCGCCCTCAAGAAGAAGTACAAGTCCCTCAAGGGGGAAGCCGACACGCTCGCCACGCGCTACCGCCACCTCGCCAAGCGCTACAAAGACGACGACGCCCCGGCGTTCAAGAAAGAGCTTTGCCCCCTCGAGGACTTCCTCAACCAAGACAAGGGCAAATGCGGCCGGGCCGAGCTCTATTGAGCTGTGACAATGCCACGTGTCCAGTATACACATCCGCCGCACAGATACCCTCATTCCCGCCTTTCCCGCCCCAGACACCGCACAATTGTGTTTCCCCACCCCATTCCCAGTTGATCGACACTTGTGCCACTCCCTTTCGTGCACCTGACCCAGCCATTATGCTCACCGATACCATGATGCCTTTGTGCCGCATCGTACCCGCATCGTATCAGGAATATCCCAAGTATATGCCGGGAATATGCTCCTCCACCCCAGATCTATTTAACGCCGCCTCTAGTGCGAATTTACTACTCTTGCTGCCTTTGTAAATACCTCCCGTCAACAGTCGGCCTCGGGGGACTGCAGGGCTTCCTCCAGGCTGGTGGGCTCAGCAGCGGTGGTGGCAATGTTGACGATGGCGGTGGTGCGATCAGTGATGCGGTAGGCGTCGTCCTGCCACAAGCTGGCTGGACGGCGTGCAGCGGCGCGCTCGGTGCGTCGCAGTGCGATGGGAGGGGAAGGTGGAGCTTCGGGCTCGGTTGGCGCTCCCACGGCTTCATTGTCGTCGATGTCGCTGAAGGGAATGGTCTCGGGCAAGTTGGTCTTGGACAGGTTGGTCTTGGGCAGGTTGTTCTTGGGCAGGATGGAGCTGGTCTCATCGAAGGTGACATCGCGGCTGATGACGGTTGTGCCGTTGTCAAGTAGAATCTTGTATCCCTTGGTGTTGGTGGGGTAGCCGATGAAACGGCCGGGCTCGCTGACGGCGTCGAGCTTGGTGCGCAGCACGGTGGGAACGTGAGCGTAGGCTCGGGCTCCGAATGTGCGCAGGTGGGACAGGTCAGGCTTGGTGCCGTGGAACAGTTCGTAGGAGGTGGTGTCTTGGGATGAGATTGGAGAGCGGTTGCGCAGGTAGTTGGCGGTGACGATGGCTTCTGCCCACAGGAACTTGGGCAGGTTGGCATCCGCCAGCATTGGACGCGCCTTATCCAGCAGCATGCGGTTGAGACGCTCGGCTTTGCCGTTCTGCTTGTTGAGCTGTGACAATGCCACGTGTCCAGTCTACACATCCGCTGCATTGATACCCTCATTCCCGCCTTTCCCGCCCCAGACACCGCACAATTGTGTTTCCCCACCCCATTCCCAGTTGATCGACACTTGTGCCACTCCCTTTCGTGCACCTGACCCAGCCATTATGCTCACCGATACCATGATGCCTTTGTGCCGCATCGTACCCGCATCGTATCAGGAATATCCCAAGTATATGCCGGGAATATGCTCCTCCACCCCAGATCTATTTAACGCCGCCTCTAGTGCGAATTTACTACTCTTGCTGCCTTTGTAAATACCTCCCGTCAACAGGTTATGGGCCCCAATCCCCTCCGCTGCCCTTGAGTCCGGCACCCGCTCTTGCCGTCACCCCAGACGCCCTTCCCGCGCACCGGCACCTTGCGCCCCACGCCACGGCCCTTGCGCCCCGCCCCAAAGACCAAAGACCAACCCTAAGCGCCGCCTGCGCCTGGCTTTGCTTGCACAACAGCCTTTGCTTGCACATCAGCCTTTGCTGGCACATCAGCAGCCAGCCGCCAGCTGTCAGCCGTTCAGAGAGCCTTGCTGAGCCAGCCCCAACCTGCTTGAGCCAGCCCGCACTTGCATACATCAGCGCTTGTGCAGCAGAGACAGCTTCTGCCTGT
>NW_005435068.1:602451-630100 GCF_000147415.1 Chlorella variabilis
GGTTGCGCGTGGGCCATCTGCCAGCGGCGGCGGCGGCGGTGCTTGCTCCTGCTCCTCCTCCGCACCGCTGTCGTCCGCCGCTCCCACGGTCTCGGCGCCCTCCTCGTCGTCGCTGACGGCGACGGAGTCGCGCCGTGGGGGCAGCAGGGTGTTGGGACTGTGCTCCAGGTTGCCAGGTCCTTCGTTGAAGGTGACGTCGCGGCTGATGACGATGCGCCCGTTGTCCAGGAGGATTTTGTAGCCCTTGGTGTCGGGCGGGTAGCCGATGAGGCGTCCAGGCTCGCTTGTGGGGGCCAGCTTGTTGCGCAGCTGCTTGGGGATGAGCGCGTAGCAGCTGGTGCCGAACATGCGCAGGTGGGAGACATCAGGCTTGGTGCCGGTGAGCAGCTCGATGGGGGTCTTGTCGCAGCCGCTCACAGGCGACCGGTTGCGCAGGTAGTTGGCAGTGGCCAAGGCCTCTGCCCACAGGGACTTGGGCAGGTGGGCATCCTCCAGCATGGGACGAACCTTGTCCAGCAGGGTGCGGTTGAGGCGCTCGGCCGCGCCGTTCTGCTCCGGGCTGTAGCGAACGGTGGTCTCCAGCATGATGCCCTTCGATGCACAGAAGGCCTTCAGCTCTTGGTTGATGTACTCGGAGCCGTTGTCGCAGCGCAGGCGCCGCACGCGGGTGCCGCCTTGAGTCTCCAGCTGGGTGATGGTTGCCTTGACGGCCGCGGCCGTCTCGGACTTGTGTGCCAGGGTGTGCACGGTGGAGGACTTGGTGTAGTCGTCCAGGATGGTCACGAAGTACTTGCTGCCTCCTAGGGAGGTGACAGGCAGCGGGCCGCACACGTCGGTGTGCAGCAGCTCCAACTTGGAGGAGGCGGCGCTGTCGCCGCTCGCCTTGAACGGCGCACGTTGCGCTTTGCCGAGGGCGCAGGGCTCACACGGTGGCCGGCGCCTGCCGCCTTGAAGTCGTTGGCGGTGGTGGCGATGCCGGTGACCATGTCCTTGGTCTGAAGGCGCGCCAGGTTGTCGTAGCCCAGGTGGCCGAAGCGCTGGTGCCAGAGTTGGGGGCTCTCCTTGGAGACGCGCGCCACGTGGGCCTGCTCGGCCCGGCCCGTCAGGGTGTAGACGGAGTCGCCGTGGCAGGGCGCGGTGGCCAGGACCTGGTCGCCCTGCCAGATCTCGCAGGCGTCGGCCATGAACTTGAAGCTCAGGCCACGCCGCGTGGCTTGCCGCACGGAGAGCAGTTGCTCGGCGGCGCCTGGGACGTGCAGCACGTCGCGCAGGATGAAGGGGCCGTTGGGCGTGTGCAGCAGCACGTGCCCGGCAGTGGTGGCTTTGCCAGTGCCGCCGTTGCCAAAGGTGATGGTGATGGCCTCCTTCAGCAGGTAGGGGTCGAGCAGAACAGTGGAGTCGTGAGTAAGGTGGCAAGATGCACCGGTGTCTAGCACCCAGCGTTGCGAGCTGTCACTGCCCTGGCTGGTGCTGCAGCTGCTCCGGCTAATGTTGTGGCTGCGCCGGCTGATCCTGTTCTGGCTGCTCCACCTGGTGTTGAGGACACCCCCCCGTCCGCTGCTGGGTGGCCCCAGGCACGGGGGCCCTGCTGAGGCTGACAGGGCAATGGCAGCGGCAAACCGCTGGTGCGGGCGCTGCTGCTGGCGGCGTGGGCGCTGCTGGTCTGCCCGCCGCTGCTGCTGCTGCTGGCTGCGCTCCTGCGCCAGCTTCCTACACTCAAACTTGTGGTGCCCCAGGATGCCGCAATCAAAGCAGGGGCCCTTGGACTTGCCACCGGGGTGGTTGCTTGGACGGCCCGGCCCGGCGTGGCGGTCCTGAGCGTTGGCCATCAGCGCCTCTTCGCTGGGGCGCTCTGTCTTCTGCTCGCTGTGCTCCACGGTGAGCAGCTTGGGCAGGATGTCATCCAGGCTCAGGTCCCCGTCGGTGGTGGCAGTGATCACGGTGGCCATCGTTGCGTAAGCAGACGGCAGGCCGGACATCACGGACCAGGCGATCTCGGTGTCTGCCACATCCTGGCCGGCAGCGCGCAGCTGGGCCTGGATCTCCTTGGCACGGGACACATACTTGGTCAGGGGCTCGGTGGCGCCCATCTTCAGCTGGCTCAGCTGCATGCGTAGCTGCAGCTTGCGCGCGTTGCTCTTAGCTTGGTAGACTCTCTCCAGCTCCATCCACGCTCGCTTGGCGGTGCCGCAGCGCTCCAGCGTGGACAGGTGGTGCTCCTTCACGTACAGGCCGATGGTGGCCAGTGCCTTCTGGTCAGCTTCATGCTCGACCGTGTCGCTCTCCACAGCGGCCCACAGGCCCTTGGAGATGAGGACGTACTTCATCAGGATTCTCCAGGTGGCATAGTTGTCCACGTCCAGGCACTCAACCACGGGCTTGCTGGCTTCCGCAGCCATGGTGAGGGATGAAGGTACAAAGGGGAAACTTCCTTGGGGTTCAGTTGGTGCAGCGGGGGTTGGGGCCCATAACCTGTTGTGAGAGAAGGGCTTTACACCAGACTGCAGAGGGCAGTCACTGAGGAAGGGCACTAGGAGAGAATGACAAACAAGGCGAAATGCAAGGGATTATATGCATGCATGGGAGAATGGCCAGATGGCGGGTGGCCGCCAGATGTCGCCGCCAGCTGGAGGGTGCTGACAGATGGCATTGGGTCGGGGGAGCTGACCGTTGGGTTTTGCCAGCTGGCGCGGGTGTGGGGCACGTGGCTTTCGGTTTGGCCATCTGGCTTTCGGTCTGGCCGCGTCCCAACGCGGTGGGTGCTGTAGGTGAGCAGGCTGGACAGCTGGCGGGCGCTGGTGCAGCCAGGTGGCCCGCCGTCCAACACAACCAGCTGGTGAGGCTGGCGTTGATGACGAGGGCGTAGAGCTTGCCCAGGACGTGTCCTACAGTAATGCCACGGTAGTTGTTTGGATCAGAAGTATCGCCTTTCTTGTGAATGGGGGTGATGGCGCCCAGCGCCCACTCAGGTGGAAAGCAGCCAGAGCGGAGCACAGCAGTAAACAGGGCGGCCAACACAGGCGTCAGTGTATCCCCGCCAGCCTTGATTAGCACCGCTTTCAACGGCCCAAGGCTGGCATTGCTAGGACTTAACTTCTTCAGCGCAGCCGCCACATCAGCCCCAGTGATGTCGCTGTCCAGCTCGATGTCGGGCGGTGGCGGGGATGCCGTACCGCCCGCTGCCTGCTGCGCCGCGGGAGAAGAGGGGGCGTTGGTGCGGCCGCTGCTGGGCTTGAAGGTGCGCTGGAGCTGGAGGTTGACAAAGTGCCGCAGCCAGGAGGCCGCATCGATGGGGCTGGTGGGGTGCTCTCGCTGCCACCGCTTGTAGAACTTGTTGGGATCCTTGCGCTGCAGCTGTAGCAGGGCTGAGCCTTGCTGCCGCCGCCATGCTCCTGACTTGCGCTTGCGCAGGAGTATGTAGCGGTTGCTGACGATGCGCAGCGCTTCCTTGGCTAAGTGGCTTTGCTGCCCGCTTGCGAGACTGGCCTGCATCTGGTGCCGAATCTGCTGGCGGGCGGCAGCACACTCTGCGTCGAACCATGGTTGGTGGCGCCGGCGGAGCTGGCTGCTGGTGCTGCCGGCTCGCTGCCGAGGGGCGGTGTTGGCGGTTGGGAACACTGCTGCTGCCGCGTTGTATAACACAGCGTGCAGCTGAGAGGCGGCTTGCAGCGGGTCGCTGCTGGCCGTGGCTGCCAGGTGCTGGAGCTGCGCCGCGGTGGCGGGCTGCGGCAGCGCGCTGGCAAATGACGAGAGGCGGTCCGGTATGATCCGGAGTGGGTGGGCGAAGCTGGGCGGGGGCCGTGGCCATCGCTTTCGGGGTCGGCGCGCTGTGCCGCGCTGCGCTGAGAGGGGGCGGCCGGCGGAGCCAGCCTGAGTTCGCGCTGCGCTGCGCTGCGCTGAGAGGGGGCGGTGCACTCGGTACTCTGGGATCTCAGGCAGCACCTGCAGCTCAGCGGCCTGGGAGAGGAGGGAGGGGCTGGCAACAAGGTAGTCAACAAGTGAAGGTGACTGGCCGGAGAAACAGGTGGGACTGCCCAGCATATCCCCATGCACTCTACCGTTAGCAATCAGCAAGCCCGTAATGCTGCAAAGCTGCAGCACGGCTTTCCCCTGCTCGCACACAGCAGCCACGCAGCTGCTGGCGCGGGGCGGGGGAGCAAAAGCAGCATCATGCATTGCACAAGGCACCAAAACTTCCTCAGCTGCCTCATCCAGGGCAGCCTGCAACAATGCCGAGTGGTCAGCAAAGTCGGGCAGGCTGCCCGTGTGGCCAATGAAGTCCCCTGCTAGTAGCACATCAGCCCCGCCAGGCGTGGCCAACGCTTCTGCTACCTGATCCCCCACCAGCGTAGTGTATTCCTCCAGCTCCCGAGAGCTCTTGAGGCCATACTTGCTGCGGTAAGGGGGGAGGTAAACAGCTGCCAGGAACAGGGGCCTTTGCAGGCCGGGGGCTCCGTCGAAGCGGAGTCATAAGTGATAGGGAGATGCTGTGCGCTGGCTGCCAGCCTGCCACAGGCTGACAACAGCGCCAAAGCGCTCATGCACCAGCACGGCAACGCCACCAGAGCGATGCAATGCCCCGCTGCGGCACAGCTGCCACAAGCGGTATCCAGGGATGCAGGGCACAGCACCTTCACCAGCGAGATGGGTTTCCACAATGATGATTATGTCGGCATCCCCATAAGAAGCCAGGAGGGCGGCGACTTTGCCGAAGAAGCCGCCGCCACAGTTCCACAATAGAATCCTGGCTCCTCGCTGGCTCCCGCGCCGTCAGGCGCGAGCGGGGGAAGAGGGGGAGGGGGCGGGGCCGTTGCTGCCGCTGGCCGCCGCCTTCTCATCATCAGCTGACACCGCCAGCTGCTGCTGATCGCCATGCTGGGGTGCAGGCTGGCTCCACCGGTTCTCTGGCACTCCAAGGGATGTGTAATGATGGGACAGGGCAGGTGGCAGCTGTGCTTGTTGTGTGCTGCAGCAAGGCATTGCATCGCTCTGGCGGGTTGCCGTGCACCAGCATGAGCGCGTTGGCGCTGTTGTCAGCCTGCGGCAGGCTGGCGGCCAGCGCACAGCATCTCATTTTAGCTCCCCCCTTACCGCAGCAAGTATGGCCTTTGAGCCGTTCCCACGTTGCGTTGGTGTCCCCATAACCAATCTGTAAGAGCATGTCGCTCAAGAAAAGAAGGCCAGCACAGGCCTGCATGGGTGCTGGTTCACTATTCCCCACCGCCTTGCAGCCCTTGCCACCAGCGTTGGCGGCCCAGTGGGCTCACCAAGCAAGCCTTGGTCCTGACCAACACTGGTGAACCGAAACCATTTTTAATCTATTTGCAAGTTGTAGTGGAGCGGGAAAAGAGGGCAGGCAGAGCATGTGGTAAAGCATCACCGCGACGACAGATGCAGGCGCTGCCGCACCAGCGACTGTTCGGGGGCGGGGATGCCGCGCAGGTTGCTGATGCCATTCACCCGCGCCTCACGCCAATACACGGCTGGCAGGCAGTCCAGGTGGTGCCAGCGCCAGCTGCCCTCACGCTGCGCAGGGCCGCGCCGCCCGTACCCCTGACCCTGCGGCCGCATGCCGATGCGGGTAGTGAACTCGCCGATGCCATGGTTGCAGGCGGAACAGCGCTGGGTGCTGTTCGTTGCAGACACGTCCACACGAAACTCGTGTGCCAGTGGCAGCGCAGCAGCAGCAGGCGCGTGCCGCGGCACGATTGCTGGTGTCCGCCGGCCACGTGTGCCGCCACCTCCCCATGGTGGCACCTCCATGCCAAAGGCGTGGCCACCTCCGCCGCCCCCCAGGGGGTCTAGCAGCGTCAGCGGCGCAGCGCCGAAGCCCAGCCCGCCCCCGCCCCCCATGATGCTGGCCGCAATGGCCGAAAGCAGGCCGCTGCCGTCGCCCAACCGCCCGCCACGACCTGCAAATGATGAGGGCAAAGAGGGGCCTGAAAGTGCAAAAACACTTCTTTCCGTTGGCCACTGAAGCAGCAGTGCCCCGCACAGTGCAGCTGTTCCTGAGCGCTGTTCGAAGTGGGGAGTGCCTAGAGCGACACAGGGGCACACAGCAGACAGCTGGCAAACTCACCATCGCTGTTGCGCCAGGGCGCTGTGAGCTGCGGCGCCAGCTGCTCCTTTTTGTCCTCCCACGACTGCATCTTCTCCTGCCGCGCCTCTTGGTCCTCTGCCGGCAGCTGCGTAAAGGACAGTGGGCATGCGAGGTCCGATGGGGAGGCAAGGTACGGCTGCGGGTGTTAGCGGCATCTAGCAGGCCAGGCCAGTAACCACAACGCACCGCCTTGGCCAGAAGCTCGGTCATGTTGTCCATTGCGTGCTGCCGCACTGGAGCTGCAGTTGACTTCTTCCTGCACCCAAGTAGGCCAACGACTAGCAACACAGAGGTCGCATGTTCTGCATGAAAAAGCATGGAACAGTGCCGCCAGCAGGCTTGAACGCCCCCCCACCCTGCCACCCTGCACACCTGCACGACGGGCAATCCTTACGCCCATTGCCCAGCCACCCAGCCAGGCACTCGCCACAGAACCAGTGGCCGCAGGGGACCATGGCATGTGCCACCACAAGCAGCTCCTGCAGTCAACATGCGGCAACGGAGCGGGGGGGGGGGTCAGCAACCTGCCCTACCGCCAAGGCACCTCTATAAACTTCTGACCGAGCCCAGCTGTATGCCCCATAACTGTGTTTCGGATCCGGGGGTTAGGGAGGTTGGATACAAGGCATCAATCGGGTCAGTGCTGCTTCCGCACTCACTACCAGTGGTACTTGCCTGGCAGATGGGGCACATTATCTCCTGCTGCAGCTTGTCAGACACATCGTTGGAGGGCCCTGCGGCCCCAGCGCCCCCAGAGGCAGCAGCCGCAGCCGTTGCCCCATTGGACCCAGCCCCACTAGAGGCGGACTGCAGATGTGCGTCTGGGCTGGGCTTGGCGCGCTTGGCCCCCTGCTCCTCCTGCGACGCAGCGATTCAAACAGAACTGGTAAGACAAATTGGCAACAGATCCATAACCCACCCCGCATACAGAAACACCCATCCCAACTGTGCCATGCTTGCCTGCTGGGCCATGCCATGGCGGCGTTTGGTTGGGGACGAGACGGAGGCGGCCAGCAGGTCGACATACTCGGGACCCCCGCCCCTGCCATGCTGCTGCTGAAGGGACACTGGTGAATCGAGCGTCAAGTCTACCACCTCCGGCTGGGCTGCAGGTGATGCGCGGCCCTCCTGCGCTGGCAGTGACCCCAAGTGCGGCGGCGCCAAAGCTTGCCGTGACCGTGCCAAAAACGGCGGTACACGTGCTGCAGCTGTAGGCGCCTCCACCGGTGCTGGCATCTGTACAGCGCCGGTGCCCGTCGTGACGTTGCCTCCTTGTGCCAGCTGGCCTGCCACGATCGGCATCCCTGATCCCAGCGCCTGCGTGGGATCATGCGCGACCAGCGCCCCTGGCGGCATCGTAGCCGTCGGCAGCGCAGAGGCCTGCTGCGGTGCCACGCGGGCCTCATACGCCGCCAGCGCTGCCAGCTCCGCGCTCTCTGAACTATCATCCTGCAGCTGCTCTGCTGGTGCTGCTGCAGGTGGCTCATCTGCTGCCACTGGCGGAGGCTGCATCAGAAGGTTTCCAGGGTGACGGCCAGCACCGCCTGCACAGCAGCGCGGGTATTGGCGATGCTGGATGCCCCTCAATCCACCGGGCAGCAGATAAAGATATACACACATGCTGCAATCAAGCAGGGTCAGGATTTAGGCGACTGTGCCCCCCACCCACCTGAAGCTGGAACTAGTTGTGGTGATACAATCACCTCTCCGTGCCGCTGGCCGCTGCCATTGTCTCCACTGCCACTGCCACCGCTACCGCCCGGCGACACCAATCGCGCTGGCCCAGCAGCTGCCTCTGCAGCAGAATGCTGGTGCGCAGTAGGGGCTGCCGGGCTGAACCTGTACATCTCGCGCTCCGCACCGCTGTTGGCTGCTGCGAATCCTGCCAGCGCTGCCGCCTGCGGCGCAGGCAGACACCCTTGGCTGGGTGGCGCATAAGCAGCCAGGAACTCGTGCAGCTTGCGAACACGCCACACCCATGGGTTGGGCAGCGGCTGGCCGCGGATGTTGATTGTGCTGGGCCTACATTTGACAACAAAGCAGGGAAGCAGGGATGTTCAACTTGGTGCTGTTTCAGGAGGCAAGGCTGGCACACACATACTGCTCTTCAGCTCACCCGCCAAAGGACACCACGTCATTCTCTTGGAGCACCCTGCACGCGCACCACAGCCAGGCAGGCAGAAAGGGAAGCAAGTCGATGAGAACGCAGGAGCACATCCAACAAACCAACGTAGTTGGTTTGTTACCACAACAACCGCTGAAACCGTAAGCTCACCTCCTGCTGCCAGGCTCGATTTGCTGGTCGTTGACGTAAGTGCCATTGACGGCGCGCAGATCCACCAGCTGCAGCTGACCCGCCACCACATCGAGCTCCGCGTGCCATCGCGACACCTGCAATGAGGCCGCAGCAACAAAGGGTCAGAATGGCTGGCCGGCTGGACACCTGGCTGCATGGCAAGGCGAAGCAAGGTAATCGTAAAGGGCCGGACATCGCTGCCGCTGAGCACGCACCATGTTGACCAGCTTGTCCTGCAGCCGTCTGTCCTCGGGGGCAGCATTGTTGAGTCTCATGGGAGAGACCGTGTTGCCCTCCACGCGCCCCACCGACACACTGCCGCCCTGGGCAGTGGCAAAGGCCTGCTCCAGCCGAACGTCCACGGCGGGGACAGGGTGCAACGCCACCAGCATGGCTGCCTAAGTTGACTTATGAATGTGGACTGCCTGTGGCACGGAAGAACACAGACAAGGGCGCGGGTGGGCTGGGCGCAGCAGCGGGTGGGCTGGGCGCGGCGATGGCGCAGGGCCCAGCGTCTAACCGCAGCACCAATCCGACGCCCTCTTGTCGGAATGACTAAGACAAGAGGCAAGGCTGGCTGCGCAAGCACTCGCCTTTCGGTCGAGTTCGAGAGGCCGGGAGCAATCTGCACGTCAGGCCGGGCTCATCCAGCCGCCATGGACGCGCGGCGAGGAGCAGGGCCTGTATACAGGCAGAAACAGCAGACAGCTCGGCCGGTTTAGAAGGGCGCGGTCTCTAGCCGACCGAGAAGGAGGAGAAGAAGAAGAGTGCTTAAGCGGAGGAGCATGCGAGCCTCGCGCCGAGCGACTCGGCGCGGGGCGGGACGGTCTATGTACTGCGCCAACAATGCATCGCAGAAACGTCCGTTGTTTGCTTCTTTCCCTTCTGCCCAGGCAGTACAGACGCAGTAGATGGACGCCAGTGCATATTGCAGGAGTTGGCGGCGCCCGTTACAGCTGGCCGCCCCGCCCGCCCCGCAGCCGACGCTTGCCACCCGCCGTCGGGGGATGCAGCCCCTGCACAGCCACAGATCCTTGCCGAAGATATTTCTGACAACTGGTCATGTGGTTGCTTTCACAGGCACCAGGATACATCAAATACATGCTTCCCCTCAACACCCGCCCATCCCAAGTCGGTCGCTCCTACTGACGCGCATTTTCAATCATCTTCATGCGATCGCGCAGCGACAGCCTGGGCGCGCCACCACCCTCTGCAGCCTCTTGTGCGGGTGGCTGCTCTGGTGCAGGCGGCTGCTGTTGGCACACAGGCGACTTGGCCAGAGGTGCAGGAGGAGGAGCGATAGCTGGAGCTGGGGCCGCTCGCCCCGCACCCCGCGCACTCTGGCCATCTCGAAAGAGGGCATCGAAGAGCGAGGCATTGCCTGCTGCAGCATTGCCTGCTGCAGTCGCCTGCGTGAATGGCATGGTGAATGGATGCTTCAGTCATTGCGATGTGCGCTGTCGATCAGCGCAACAACTGCTGGCTAGCTACAAAATGTCACTCACCTTAAGCTCTCTCCCCTGTGCATCAGCTGCTCCAGGAGGCCGTTCACCTGCCGCTGGCAGTGGCAGCTGGCCCACCAGCTCAGCTGGCGGCACTGCGTTGTGCAACAGCCGATCCAGCATGCCGCCTCCAGCCAGAAGGGTGGCAGCCACAGCAGGTGCGTCAGGAACCAGCTGCTGCGAGCTGCCCAAAGCAGCAGCGCTGTTCGCCACCGTTGTGCTGGCTGGCAGCGCCTCCATCGCTGCCTGAAGCCCAGCCTCTTCCTCCTTTATAAAAGCCGCCGCAGCAGCTGGAGTTGTCTGCGGTTTGCGCTGAAGCTTGATGCCGCGCCCGCCGCGCCTGCTAGGCTTGCTGACGCCAGCACCACCAGCGCTGCCAGCGACTGGCTCCTCCTTCATGGCAGCACTGCTGGCTCCACCGCCTGTACGCTCTATCTTCGCTTGGGTGGCTGCGGCAGGTGCCTGCAACCGGGCACGACGGGCCGAGTCGGAAGCTGCTTTGCCGCGCCTGGCCGGGATGGTCTTGCTGGCTGTGGGGTGCGCCCCATCCGAGGTGCTAGGCTGTTGCGGCAAGTGTAGGAAGGACTCCCAGGGCCACCCATCAGGGTTGTCGAGATTGGCCACGTCCAGCAAGAAGGCTGTAGCAAAGCAGACACAAAAAAGGGGTGAGTGAAGCGCCCGCGAGGCAATGCCCAGCAGGACGCATCACTTCCTCTCGCAACACCACAGCTACCTGCTTCAGGCGGAAGCTTGGCCGTGCCCATCTGCCCCGCTGCCGCTCTGTTCTCTGCCTCGTCCAGGCAGCGGTGCACCCATCTGCAAGACAGCCAAGACATCCTTGTGTCCTGCCCTTTCCAATGTGGCAGGGCACAGCATCGGGCAGGCAGGCCTGATGGCCATCAACACACATCAATGCGGCATCTCCTCCAGCCGGCCAAACCAGAGGGGCACACCTGTCGGTCTCCAGTTGTATGCTGCCCGTGGCCAGCCCCAGCTTCAAGAGGGCAACAGCTGGTGGCCCTCCCGCCTGGTCATCCACAGCACGCAGCAGTGCCTGCGGTTCCACCGCCGATGCTGCTCCTGTTGAGCTGCCTTCATCGGTTGCCACCACCGAAGGCGCCCTGGCCAACACCAGCCCCAAGACGTGCGTCACGCTTTGCCCCAGCGCCACTGCCAGTGCGCCGCCCATGATGCGGAACTCCGCAGCCACAGCTGCTGCCTGCAGTTGCTGCAGCCGCGCTTGCGACGCGGCACCCGCCAGTAAGATGGATTGGACACTGGGGACAAGCCGGCGCTGGCTGTCACCATCAGGTTGCCTGATGGCCTTGCCATTTCCCAGGCGCAGCAGCACGGCGCTGAAGGGGCGCAGGCAGGAAAAGCGGGGGTCAAGCTGCCCGATGGCCGCCAGCTGTGCGTCCAGGTAGGAACCCACCGCACGACCCGCATCCGCGCTTCCCAGCCGCCGGGTCAGTTGGCGCTGTGCCTGCATGCACGGTACAGCGCATGGACGTGTGCTAAACTCACTCACTCCCGCACCAGTCTTGCACTTCATAAATCGCGTCCCGGAGCTCAATCTCTGATGTTCAATCTCCGATCCAGCATCAAACAATACCTAACATCCTGGGCCACACCTCGCACCTTTGCCACCTGCTCCTCGTTGCTGTCCTCAAACTCTGAGGGATGCGCCAGCCCCTCCGCCAATGCGGCAGGATCCACAGCACCGGGGCGCACTGCGCGGTGCAGCAGGTTGTCGACATCTCCCTCGTCCACATCTGCGGACGATAGCATATGTGGCTAGGTCAGTAGCTGGCAATCTGGCAGCCATAAGCAACCTGGAAAGGGAGGAGAGTCCCTGCCATGCGCACCTGACATATAGGAGTCGCCAAGGCTATCCACATCCGGATTGGCCTGTGGCAGGGGGGCAAAGCCCGTGGGTAACATCACCTGGAATAAGAGCCAGGAGTCTGGAGGACTGAAAGATGCTGCACACAGCAAACACGGCACGCTGCTCACGATGAGGTTGGCGCGGCTCATGTGGATGTAGTAGCGAGGCCTGAGCGGCACGCGGCGCTTCTGGCGATCGCACGCCACCAACCAGTCAATGCTGATCACGTCTCGGTCGTGCTCCTTGTGCGCCTTGACTTTGTTATCCTCACGGCCTGATGGCATCGGGCACAGATAGCTAGTTTGCGACAGGCGCTCACCAAAGCCTGCTGGGCCATGTCACAAAAACGTGGCCAGCGACGTACCAGCCAGAATGTGGGTGACACCAGAGCCCTCTGTAAACATGAAACGCGTCTCGCCCCCCAACTTCTTCACGATCTCCTCCAGCTGCCGCTTGCTGCAGCAAAACTTCACGAGTACGCATGATGCACAGCAACCCTACTCCTCACTGCAGGGCAGCATGTGCCACATCTGGCACTGCACACATGCTGGGCCTTATCAACTCACTTGTGTTCTCCATAGTTGGCAAAGGCAATGTGGCAGCCCTCCAGCACGCTGCTCTCCACCTCCACCTGCGGCAGCAGCGGGGAGCTTAACAGGAAGCCAGCCATGCCCATCAAGCGTGATGGCAGCTGCAAGCAGCCCCCTACCTGTGACAAATCTGTTGGTCGGGCAGCAGCCACCACCTCGCGGCCCCGCAGGCGCTTGGCAGCCGGCCCCTTGTCGCGCTTGGTGGTGCGGCGCTTCTTCCCAGTGTCGCCATCCTGCATGCTCACCGCCAGGCGGTTGGGATATGCTGGGCAAAGGTAGTGGCGCATCGTGGCGCACGACCACATAGGGTCCAGCTCTCTTCACGGTACGATCAGCCTCCAGCACCTGTCCCTTCACCCAGTCGATGTTTTCATCTTTCTTCTTCTGCTCCTCCACCCTTCCCTGCAAATCTTTAATGCTGCTGACAATGGTGGCCGTCTTGTCCCACCTGCAGGCATGCGGTGCAACCACAGGGACGGTGGAGGAATGGCATCGTTGGGCATGGCAGGCCTATATTTGCCTTGTCCAAGTGCACCTGACAGAGTGGACCTTTGGGAACCGCAGCGAGTAGCCCGTTTTGAACTGTGTAGAGCGAATAGTCCGCAGATCGGCACTGATTTGGACCACCACGCTCTCCTTCGGGTCGCTGATCCACACTTCAGGCTTCTCCCGACCCGTGACGCTGCAGATCAGGAAAGTGCCAAATTTAGAAGGACGGACCCTGCCGCAGGAAGTTGCACGCAGTCCGTGGCGTGGCTCTGGATGCCGGTCATGTGGCCTGACCTGTAGAAGCACGGCGGCGGGTGCTTGCTGGCATCGATGCACAGCGGCTCAATCTGCCGGTGCACCGCCTCCCATTCACTTCTGTCCGTACCAGTGCCCACCTGTGGACAGGCTGGTGCAGGCTTTGGGAAGAGCATTGTGGGGTTCAGTTGCTTGCATCCTCAGGCCAGTGGGGTCAACCTACTTTGCAAAAACTCGTCCAGGAGACCACCTGCTGGCCAGCTGGTGGGTCGTCTGCCAGGGCCAGCAGGTACTGCGTGTAGTGCCCGCCACGCCCTCCCTTGCCCCCCCTGCAGCATAGCAGCAGTGAGGGGAACAAACGCTCAAGGCAGACAATGCCACAGGCAAGCGCAGCGTGCAGCTGCAACAAGGAAAATGTCGCGAGGACCTGAGGGAGGCTCAAACGACGATCTAAGTTGCTCACCACGCCCCAATCACCAAGCAGTCAAGCTCGATGTTTGCTATGTAGTCAGGCTTCACCCTGGAGGCGAAGGCAGCGACGAAGGAGACCAGGCAGCATTAACATGCCTAGGAAAATGGCGATGCACAACGGGTCGATGCCCACACCACAGTGGCGCAGGGAAAGTAGCAACACTCGATGCCAGCCTCGGCACTTACTTGAGCCAGTTGTTTGAGTGCCGGTCATTGGACACCCATACACTGTCCAGGGCCTTGATGACAATGCCCTCCTCCCTCAGGCGCACAATCTGGAGATGCATGGGAGAGCGCAATTGACCACATCAAAACAACTCTCGCAATCCTTGTTGAAGCATGAACGCGAATGGGCAAACATTGCATTCTTAAAAAATCCCTTCCAGCCCAGATTCACCTCCTGGAGCATCTGAGAAATGTCCTCCTCCGTGCGGCCGGTGCGAGAGGCGAGGATGGATCCAAAGTGTGTCCTGTCTGGAAGCAGCGCCACCACTCTTCCGCACACGCAGCTGCCAGCCAGCGGTTCTGCAACACAGTCAACTTTACCGCTGACAGCAGGACATTATGCATGCATCAACCATGCGGGGGAAGATGTGAAGAAATCTCAAGACTGGCAGCCTCCCTGGTCTGTTGGAGCAGCCCACCTGCTGGAATTCCTGGCACAACCTTGTCTTCCAGCATCTTGTGACGCTCCCTCAGCGGCATGTCAATCACCCCACCCTTGCCGTTGTGCAGTATGTCAAACGTGACATACACCAGCTCCAGGTCCTGAACGGCAGGAGGCACCAGACAATGACTGTCAAAGGCTGTCACAAGGCCAAGCTGCCCCCGAACCAAAATCTCACCCCTATCTGCGGTGCCTTGTAGTCTTCATCATGGATGGCAGCATCTTCCTCCATCTCATTAAACTGCAAGCAGCAAGCACAAGCGGGGAAGGTGGGGCTGCTCAGCACGCCACTCGCTGCACAACAAGCCGGGACGACGATGGCGGCGAGAGGCAGTGGCGCACATCGAGCACATCGCCACGGTGCTTCTGCTCCAGGATGGCACTAATGAGTGGCTTAAGGCTTCCGAAGGGCTCAAACACCTGCCTGCGGGCATGTTTTCCACGGCAGAGCCCATAACTGGGTAAGCAACATTTCTAGATGGCAAAGCGACACATTCTTGCTGTTTCTATCCAGCAGTGTGCTCACTCACTCCTTCTTGTTCCACACAATCAGCTCGCCATCTAGTACGCATGGGCCCCTCGTGTATCGCCGGATCATGTCGTCCACCACGCTGCAAGGAGACAAAGCAAACAATTTAAACAGTGAGGAAAAGAACAGGCGGGCACAGCAAGGGATTGACACAGCGACCATCTTCACCTGTAGTTGGATTTCTCGCCATGCTCGATGGCCCGACGCGAAAAGTACGAGATTTCGTCCCGGGGGCCGCGGTGCACCTGTATGCGCTCGCCTGCATGGCGAGGAACAGCAGCAAGAGGTGCCTATCACCAGCCTGAAACATGCAACAGGCCCCAACCAGCGACCCTGACGGCATCCCCAGTCTGTTTAACAGCACGCACGCCTGCCCCTCCCAACCCGACAGCCTTGCCCAAAAAACGGCCCGCCCACCCACCATCCAGCTTCATCTCCACCACAAACTCCTTCAGCTTCCCATCCTCGTCGTGCATGGCCTTGCTAAATGCCCACTTCACACTGCCAGTCATCTTCAGCAGTTGGGGCCGCACCGCCTTGCCGGGCTGTATGCTCTGCAGAGGAAGGCAGGCAGGGTGAGGTGGGAGGCAGCAGGCTAGATGAAGTTGGCCACATGCCTCCATCACGAGAACCCATTAAATTTGTTGCACAGAAGCAACAACAACAAAACCAGCAAGACTCCCAGGCAGCGCTGACACGCACAGTGGCATAATTTTCGCTGGTGGCAACCATCTCGTTGAAGATGTGCTCCAAATCCATGCCGCTCTGATTGTAGTATGTCTCCGCGTCTTTGTGCCAGGTTTTCAGCACCTTGCCCTCCCCAACGTTGATCTGCAGGCAGCGTTGGCACCAACTTGGGCTTCAAACTTGGCAGGCAGCGCCAAACCCTGCTGCTGAACACCTAACCTTGAGATTCTTGAGGATAATTTGGACAATCCAGGCCATTTGGTCGGGTGAGGTGACCTGCGCAGCGAGACGCAAGACGTGTACACCACAGCAGGCGAGAGCAAGCGAGCAGCGAGCTGGCTCCACAACGCGGGGTTCGCACCTGCATGAGCCCCCTCAGTATATTGGCCTGCTCATTGAAGTTGCCAGCCGCCTCCACAAGCTTGTCCAGTGCCTGGTTCAGCTGGCCCACCTTGAGCGTCTTGAGCCTGCCGGTGCCATCGGTAGGGTCAATCATGCAGTACACATTGAAGATGTTCTGTAGCGAAGGACAGGTGCGCGGGGCGCAGGGCCAGCACAAGCTTTGTCAGACGGGATGCCTAGCTCCTAGCAACAGGTACATGCAGGACCTCAGGGCAGACCCTAGTGCGTTGGCCAGTGCAGCAAGGCGTACTTCCTGCAGGACAGCGGCAAAGTCCCCTGCACTCTTGGACCCCGGCCGCTTCCAGTTGCGGATGGTGGAGGCCTCCTTCGACTTCTTGTCAATGCCTGCCGCCTTAAGCAGCACATTGATGAGGTTGGACTCCAGCAGCTTGTAGTTGCCACGCTTGTTGTCCAGCTGCATGGAGGGCCGGCGCTGGTCGCTGAGAGCGCAAGATGGCATGGTGCACAGAAGCGGCATCCACGGCAGCCCAGCGATAACAGGTGGTTCACCAGCACCGCGCTGCCAGCACCCACCGCCGGCAGAATCAGCCGGAATACCGCAAAAGCCTGGTGGGATTCCTTGTCGATGTTCACGTCTATGAACCGCCTGCACAGAGGGCGCCACCTTGACCAAAAAGATTTTAGAGAGTAGACGGGGCAGCAAACGCAGCAAAGCCCGGCGGTGCGGCGCCACCCACTTGACATGCTGACTGCGGACATCTCCTCCCTTGCGAGCATTGCCCAGGAGTTTCCGGCAGCTCGAGAAGAAGTTGACCAGCGTCTGAAAGCTCAGGTCGTTGGGCGGCAGAAGCATCACTTGTGTTTTGACTGCAAGCAAGTTGGGAGCATTCGGGTCAGCGGTTCAAGCTGGCGGCAGTGGGTGCCGCCGGTGGCGGCGGCGCCCCGCGGTGCTAAGAGCCTCTCGGGTGCGCCTCGGCAGTGCAAAGGAACCTCTGTGGGGTCGCAGCGAGCCCTGAGGTTTGGTGCTGCAGCCCCGGGCCGATCGATCGCTTGCCTCCGTCGAGCAGCCCCGACCTGGGACTGTATGAACACAGGCGAGATGTGCGCAAAAAAAAATACATGCAGGGTCTAGCCCCCCTGCTGTTTTTTGGGAGGAGCGCTAGGCGCCTCGCCAAGTGGCGGAGCGCTGCGGCGCTGCGCCCCACTCTCACTGCGGCGTTCACCCCATTCTTTAGACGTCTATTGCCGTAAAAGGAGGTCGACTGTATATATTTTTGGTACACTGCTACAGATAGCTATGGCTGGTGGTCTCCCGTTGCTCTGTGCCGACATGCTGCCCGCCCGACAGCTGTCTGCCTTCAGCAGCTTGATTCCTCAGTCAAAGGCAGCGCGCCAACTCCTGGAACTCATTCTTGCAGCGCACCAGCCCCTCCACCCTCTTGGCCATCGCGTCACGGCTGGCCTCCAGCGCGGACAGCACCCCCGCCGCTGCAGCAGGACACATGGGAGGCCATCAGATGGATGGTAACATTGCAGCACTTGAACGGGGCAGCCAGACATGGGTAGCAACGCAGTGATGCCAGCCACCTGTGAACAGTTTCATGAAGTCCTCGTCACGGCGCCCCAACAGCTCCACGCTCAGCTCTGCTGCCAGCTGCGTGCCGACAGGCTCCAAAAAGGCACTCTTCAGCGTGGCGGGGGCCGCCTGGCACGCCACTGCCTGCCGGATGCGGCCAAACAGGCGGGCAGCCTGCACACCAGGGAGTGTGCATGGTGATTTTGAGCTTCGCAGCACCAAACTCGACAAAAAAAACTGCTTGCATCCCCGCTCGGCAGCCTGCATTTACCTGGTGGCACACGTTGAGGTAGGCACTGCCGGCGGAGGCTGCTGGGGGCACCATGGCGGTGCGTGGCACCTTGGCCACCCTGCCCTTGCCCGGCGAGTCCTCGTCCACATTGCGGCCCGCTGCCGCCGCCAACGCCGCACGCCGCAGGTGGTCGGGCTTGTTCACGGTGAGCACGTCGGGGCTGGGTGTCTCGGGCACAGTCTGAAGCGGATGCAGGACGCGGCGCAGCTGTTGAAGCGGAGGCGCAGGTTCCAGCGCTACTCACTCTGCCTTGGCAGCCAGCCAGCAACACTGCACCCATGTGGGCTCATTCCTTCCCACCTGCTGGGTCTCTGCGAAGGGGGGGCGGCCCATGGCCGGCTCGTTCTCATCCGCGCTGTGCGGAGCGGCGCCCTCACTCCGGTCATATACCGAAGGCGGCTCATCGAAAGTGCTTGATTCTGCACAGCGACAAAAGGAGCAGGCACACGGCCCTCGACTCCCCGCTTCATCTCGCTCCTGATCGCAGCATGCCTTCCTACCTGCCACCAAGCCAACGGCGTATTCGCTCGTGGCTGTCTCCAGGTGGTGGAGCAGGATGCCCTTGCACCGCTCCTCCAGCGCATGCACAAAGGCCTGGAAGGCGCTGCGCAGGGCGGCATGGAACGCCACGTAAGGCCGCAGGCGCTCATAACCTGCAAGCGAGGGCAGATGGCTGGTTGACAGCTTGAAATGGATGGTAAACTTAATGCAGCACAGTTTCGCACCCCACCTGACCCGCGCTGCAGCTGCGCCTGCTCTGTCGCGATGTCGTAGGCACGCTTGACCACCGCGCCCAGCCGCGTACAGGCAGAGTTGAGCAGCGGCTCTAGCACCTCGCGGGCTGCCCCCCGAGCCAACTCCTCTGCCGCCATGCCTACCCCACCGCCATTCCTGCATGCCGGCCATTAGGCAGCCGCATTGGAATCAGGTTACAGGCAGCAGGAACTGCAACCAGCAGCAGCGGCACAGCAACATCGATACCTCACCTCATGCTCCCCTCACACCTGCCCTTGTATGCCAGTAGTATGTTGGCTACGCGTTCACGCGAAACTACACCAAATTCCAAGCATTTTGCAGCTTCTACGAACTCTTGCACGCACCGCTCAAATGCCGCGCCGCCGCACAGGCGCAGGCCCGCATTGGGCGGGCGTACTACTGCAGCGACGCCCGGCCACTGCTTGCCAATAGGGGGGACAAGAGGCAGCACATGCAAGGTTAGTGAGCATCCCCCTGGCAACCTGAGCTCGAATGTACAGCAGAGTCCGCAGCAGCTCGCCAGAATCCCCTCCGACAGACAATTGCCAGTCCATGTTCACCCACGTTGGCCCCAGCGATACTCGACCGCTCCTCCTCTGTGGTCCAGCCAAAATGCATGGGGTCGATGAGCGGCGATCCCTCCATCATACTCGATACCTTGGTAGCAATGTTAAGCACATAATGTATTGCTGCAGAAAGCAGGGTAACAGAGCCCCTTGTCCTGCTGTCTCGTAGAAAAATCTCTAAACTCATTAAGCACTGCTCTCCTCAAGCTTGCTGCTGGGTACTCCGATACACCACACCAGCACAATATGCCCACAAATCACACCTGCCCGTCGCAGCGACACCACGTCCGCCGCCTCCTGCAGCTTCTTGTCTGCTGCAATAAGCTCCTTGGCCACCGACTCACACCGCTCCTGTAGCAGGGCCAGCGTGGCGGGTGCCGAATCCCGATAGCGATTTGCGAGCTCCTCCTCCAAAAACCTGGAATGATATGATGAAATACGAAATGATATGATGAGATATGTCTGCCATATCCTTCAGGCGGTGCAGTCTGCACTGGGCGTCGGCCCCTGACCTGCGCAGGTTGCCAAAGCCGATGCGGGCACCAAAGCGCTCCTCGTCAAACCCGCCCGTGATGCTCTGCCGCAGGTGCTGCTTCACGCCGCCATCCACCTCCTGGATTGCGCGCCGCCAGTCGGCACTGCTGGCTGAGCCAGAGGCGCGGTCCTTGGGCAGCGCCACGAAGAAGGGCTTGACTGTGGGAGGTAAATATCCACTTGCAGAGAAGTATTTATCCACCTCCCACCGCTCATTGAATTCCTGCGAGCGCAAACGAGCCGGGGGAGCAGGAGACAGCGGCGTAGCATGCCGCAGCATGAACCGAGCGAGCCAGAGCATGCCATGCAAGAGATGCAATGCGAAGTGATACTTCCCGACAAATGCAGCACAAACTTCGCAAAACTTGGCGTGCAGCCCCGCACCTTGAGCCTGTTGTCGAACTTGCTCGCCACCATGACTGTGCGGGTGTAGTGAGGATCGACCTCCTGCACAATGTGCATCCACAGGCTGCTGCACCACTCCACGCTGCTCTGCTGCAGGAACAGGATGAGGCGGTGCGGCGGGGCACACTGCGCCTTCACCATGGCCATGATGTCGTCGGGGGTGCTGTCCGCCTCGCCTTTGCGCGCCTGCAGCACATAGAGCGAGGCGGGGCAGGGCGAGTGGAACAGGCATCGGTGAATGCTGATACCTTCCCATTCGCGGCGCCCAGCTGCAGAAGGCTGCGGGGCACTCCAGTCAGCAACGCAGCAGCGCACCTTGAGAATGAAGCCCGGTGTGTCGACAAGCGTCAGATTCGGGGCATACGCAAACTCCGCCCGCATCACGATGGGCTGCACAGCAAATGGGGGTGCAGAAAACGAGGGAACATGCGCCAGATCTCCACTATCATAGCATCATCACCGAACAGGCGCGACTCCTTATTGGAAGAATGACTTTGACGACCTGCTGCACATCACCAAGTGGCTGCTGCGTCTACCCATTGCAGCAGCTCAAGCCACCCACCTTGCTGCTGACGGTTGCGCCCAGCTTGCGCAGGTGCACCTCGGTGCGCTCCCGAATTGCCTCGGCGATGCTTGCTTCCGGGATGATGGCGCTGTAGTCATCGCCATCTTCCTCCTGCAGCCGGCACCGCGGCTCCAGCGCCGACGGATCGTGCACCTGTGCCCCACGCACAGCAGGCACGACAGGGATCAAAGTATACATCGCATCAAGGATGTGTGCATGCGTTGGCTCTTTATTCAGGGCGGGGCATGCTGGGGCAGCCAGCGCTCACCATCTGCACAATCAGCGGCCGACGTGTGCCCATCTCCACCTCCTTGACGTTGAACCGAAACTGCAGTGAACGACGTGGGTGGTGGCTGAACAGGGTGAACCGGACACAGCTTTGGGCTCCTGACAGTTCGCCATCCCCCACCAGGGCCCTGTCGGCATCACGCTCCTGCCGGCACGCAAACTGCGACAGCCCCGGCGCTACCCACCCCCAGAAAGGCTTCGAGGAGGCAGCTCTTGCCATCCGACTGCCCGCCGATGCACACGATTTCCGGGATGGGCAAATTCTCGCCAAAGGCCACTGCCGCCGCCTGCAGGCGTGAGTACGCCTCGTAGCGAATCTTGCTGGCAGGGTTGTCAAAGATGTCATGCGCCTGGCTCTGCCTCGCCATTGTGCTGCCTCGCTTTGGATGCGTCAAAGCTGAATCGGCCCTGCAACAGAGTGGCAGCAGCGCAGGCGAGGCAGCGAGCAGTTTGGGAACGCCGGCAGGCGAGCGGCGGGGCGGCGGCAGCTGAGAATGAGCGGCGCGGCTGAGAGGCTAGCACGCAGGGGGCCCTGACGCTTGCCTGATGCGGATGCTGTTGCCTCAATGCCACCAGGCGCCCTGAGGTTTGAGAGAGGTGCGACTTGCCAGCGCCTGACAGCTGAAGGCTTTGGCCGCGTCGTAGGCCAGGGAGCGGGTAAGAACACGGCGCTGGGCCCCGGGTCTTTATCGCTGCGGAGAATTGTGCAAAGCGTAGCACGGTCAGCAGCCCGAGGAAGGAATCTCCCTTCCTTCCGAAGGAAGCCCTGAAAGGAATTGGCGCAACTGCAGAATCAAGAGCAATCACATTCACATACGCGATGAGTGCAGATGAGTTATGGGCGGAGCTGAACAGGCAGCCAGTCCGGCGCGCAAGGAGCGGCGTCAGCCTTTCCGGGCTGTCGGGCCTGCCAGGCATCACATCACACGTTCGCACTTACGGCAAGAACAGCGGGGGGGGCGCCCAGCCCGCAACACCAAGCTTCATCTGGCAGCTTGGGCAGGAGGAATCTAAACAGCAGCAGGAGCGCATCGGGAAACCAGCACACCTGCACCATGCACTGCTGGTGCGCGAGCGCCAATATGCGCTGCCGCTGCCGCTGCTGCCGCTGCCGCGCCGCTGCCACTGCCGCTGCCGCCCGCTTCTTGGGGCGTTGACCGCCTTTTGGGGGGTGCGCCGGACCAACAGACCTCCCCCTTGCATGCCAGAGACCTTAAGAAGTGCCCTGGCAAGCAGGCTCAGCTCCCAGCCGCCGCAACCTAAGCAAAGCACCGTGTGTGCTCTGCAGACCTCCCTGCAAAGGGACATCAATGGGCTGAGCAACCCTGACCGCTCCACACGGCGCAGAGCGGTGCGTGCAGCGCTGAGGTCGGGTGGGGTTGCCCTGAACTGGCCCGCTCCCCTGGTTGGGTCTTCTCCCCTTGCAGCCCACCTGCTAGGGGTCGGCCTCTGCAGGTGGAGAAGCTGCACGTGGCCCTGCTGGGAAGCACCAGCAGCGTGTCGCCCGAGGCGCTGCAGGCAGTGGTTGCCGGCCCGCTCCTGGTGCCACTGGTGCGCCAGCTGGCCGACCCGGCGGAAAAGTGTCGCGAGCTTGCTGTGTCCTTCCTTGCGGCCGCGTTGCAGCGCCTGCCACAGCCTGCCGTGCTGCTGCCTGTACTGGTGCCTGCGCTTGCGGAGCGCGTGGGCATCCCGCCGGTCCAGGAAGGCTCAGAGGAGATGCGCCTAGCACTGGCAGAGCTGGTGGCGGGGCCGCTGCTGGAACGCGCGGCGTGCCTGTTCCCTACAGGCTTGCTGCCGCCGCTGTGTGCCACGGTGTGCTGCCAGCTGCAGGACGCGTACGCAGATGTAAAGAAGGTGGGAAGATGTGGGTAGGGCGGGATTAGAGGGTAATGAAACGGGGCCTGGGAGACCCGCTGCCCTGCTGCCATATGCGGTGGCTGTGATGCCTGCATCAAGCGGAGATCCAGGGTGCCACGGCAGGCTCCCTGCTGGCCCTTGCCCGAGTTGCAACCCACAGCCTACCCCCTGTGCTTTCCCCATGCACGCTTCAGGCGGCGTGCAATGCTGTGACCAGCCTGGCAGGCCTGGCCTCGCCTGATGCTCTGCTGCCGGCATTGAAGGACCCGCTGGTGCTGGCCCTGGCGGTCAACTTGGGGCACCAGCACAGCCGGGTGCGGCTGGCCAGCCTGCAGGCATTGCATGCCATGGTGCAGCACGGCGTGCCGCTGGCGCTGATGCAGGAGAGCGTGCTGCCGGCAGTGCGGCCGCTAGCGCACGACCATGCCCCCGCTATTCGGGCAGTGCTGTTCAGCTGTATGGCTCAGTGGGCTGGCAGCCAGCTGCCAGGCAGCGGTGCTGTTGATGCGACTGATGACGGCCGGGCCGCCAACCAGTGTCGCAAATTCCTGCCGCTGCTGCTACCGCTGCTGCTGCTGGGCGTGACGGATGAGGTGGAGGCCATCCGCAGCGACACCTATGGCCAGCTGGAAGTCCTTGGCGCCCGCATGGCCAGCCAGGTGGGTGGCGGCGCTTTGCAGTGTCAGCCACACGGGCCTGTGGCCGTCTTGCACATTGATGTTTGCGGCAGGACCTGCTGGGCAGCAGGCTGGTGCGCCGACAGCAAACAGCCCGTGGATCACCCACAGCGCATGGGCGGTTGGTTTGGCCCTGCCATAAGGCCACAGCTGCGGGCTCGGTCGCCCAGAGCCCCCGCAGCTGCCACAAGGCCACAGCAGCCGCAACGCCCCGTGGAACACCTGCAGCACCGGCAGCGTTGTTGGGGCGGGGTTGTGGCCACACCACACCACAATCATCTTGGAACATCTTGTATCCCCCTGTTGTTTTCCAGGAGGCCTCGTCCAGCAAGCTGCCCAGCTCCATGGCGGTGGACCAGCTGCAGCCGCTGCCGCTGCCCGGTTACTGGCACCCCTTCTCGTCTGGTCCACCCTCGCTTGCTGCACGCTGGGTGGTGCAGTCGCAGCTCACCGGCCTGCTGCAGCAGGCCTTGTCGGAGCTGTGTGAATGGACAGGTGTGCGGGTTACTTCCACATGAGCAGCTCCCCCTCGTGCAACTAACCTGCAGTGGCAGTTGGGGCTGGCTGTCTGATTTTCAACTGAGCTCCTAGCTGTCTGATTGTCAACGGAGCTCCTGGTGTGTTTCCTGGCTTCGCTGCAGCCAAGTTACGTGCATCTGCGGCACGCTTGCTGCATGCGACACTCATCTACGCCGAGGCAGAGGTGCTGCCGCTACTGCCAACAGTATTGAACGCACTGCGCGGAGCAGTGGCAGACGATGATACTCGTGAGTGGCCAAGCATTGGCAACGCAGCTCCATCATCCCTGCACCCCTTGTTTGGGCCTGGGCTGTGGTCCTTGTCAAAGCAATGCATTCGTATAGTGCTCCTCTGCATGCTGCAGGTGTCGCCGCACATGCTGTGGGCTGCGTGCATGTGTTGGGTGTCAGCCTTCCAGCTAGAAACTGGATGCCCTTGGCAGCAGAGGGTGTTGCCGCGAGCCAGCAAAGTGCTGCACAGCGCACAGCAGCTTTGGTTGTGCTGGCGGCTCTGCTGCATGCCAGCTGCAAGGCAGGTGCTGACGTGGACGTGCAGAACATGCAGCTGGCTGCCTCGGCACTGGTCAAGGCGCAGCAGGCAGTGCCAGTGTCGGCAAGCGGAGCAGATGAGGCCGGGCTGCAACAGCAACTGCAGGCAGCGTGCTCCAACCTTGTGCACTGGGCAGGTCGCAGCTCGGTCGCAGTGGCACCGCAACTGTTCCAGGTCTTGCTCCATCTATGGGCGGCGGAGCATGATAGCCAGGTGGCAGCGCTGACCGCTGATGTAGCTGCCAAGTCGAGCACAATTGATGTAAGTGGCGGCCTCACGGCAACAGCAGCTCTTGCCCAGCTGGCGGCTGCTCTGGACAGGCCATCGCCAGCCGACCTCTGCGGGCAGTATGGGCTCAGCCTGCTGCAACATGGCATTCAGGTGGGTTGGTTACAGGGATGTGTCTGTCTCACGGTTATTCTGTGAAAATGGTCAGTAAACACGGCAGCAATGGCTCAGTGCTTAAAGACCCCAATTTTGCGTCCCCTGGCCATCACAATGCCGCAGGGCCACGAGCGGTGGACACATACGCATCCCGACTGGCGCTCTCTGTCGGCGCTTCTCAGGCTGTGCAACAGCAGTGCACTGTTGCAGCTATGGCCACAGGCGCTGCCAGCGCTGTCAAACATAGCGACCAGCCACGAGCGCGACCCCCGCATCAGGCTGGAGCTGTTTCAACTGCTGACAGCACTGCTGGAGGATGGCAGCAAGGCTGATGCCTGGTGGCAGGCGGAAGCAGGGCAGCTGATGGTGCGCCACCTGCTGATGCCTGGCCTGGTGTGGAGGGCAGGCCGGGTGCCGGCAGCTGTGCGCTATGCGGCGCTCACCGCTCTGGCCATGCTGCTGTCCCGGCAGCGCCTGCCGCCAGACCAGCTGGTGGAGGTGGCGGGCAAGGGCGGGGAGGCTGCAGCAGCCCCAGGGGCCAGCGGTGCAGGGCCCTGCGTGCCATCAGCAGCAGCAGCACGAGAAGGGCTGCTGGCGAGGGTTGCGGGTTGCCTGGACGAGGACTATGAACCAGGCACTCGCCAGCTGGCGTGCCACGTGGTGGAGCTGCTGCTGAGCTCAGGTATGGGCCAGGGCAACAATGGCACCCCTCAGGCATGGCATGCATGGCAGGACGCAGCTGTGCTGGTTGCTGCTGCTTTTAACATCTCGGCCCTTTGACCCCTCCCTTCCCTGTCCGCTCATTGTTCGCAGTCGGGCCCCAGCTCCCGCTGCACCAGCTTGAAGCACTGCAGCCCGACCTGCTGAAGCGCCTGGACGACAGCAGCAACGGCGTGCGGGTGGCATCCTGTGCCGCCCTCCGCCCTTGGCTGCGCAGCATGCTGGCGGCAGGGGGCCTGTCGGATGCCGACGCCTCGAGCCTGGCCAGCAGCATGCTGATTCATCTCAATGACCCTGATGACAGAGTGGCAGAGGCAGCATGTGCAGTGCTGGAGGAGCTGGCGTTAGCACGGATAAGCGTTGTTAGGCCTCTGGCCCAGGCTATGGCGACGCGGCACCCGCCGCCGGACACCTTCCTGGCCCGCGTGCTGGATGCCTGTGCCGTGTGAGCTGCAAGATGTGTTTTTTCCAGTTTGGCAAGAAGACGGCAAGGTTGAATTTCATTGAAGCCGGGGGCAGCAGATGGGCTGAGTGGGGCAGAAAAGCGGGGCGGATCATTGGGTAAGCATTTGGTAGGCATGATGAACAGGTAGGCCATTTGGGCAGGGCGCCAGCAACGTCCAGTTGCATCACAGAGGTTTCAGCGTTTTCAGCGCTGCGTCACTCCTCCTCGCCAGTTGGTGGCTCCTCCCCAGCCTCGGCTGGCTCGGGGAATGGCATGCCACCGCGATACGCCAGAAGTGCTTGCTCCTGGACATGGGAGGACAGGGAGGAGGAAGAACAAGGTGGGGAGGCAATGGGGCCCCGAGATTGCATGCACGGTGCAATAGGCAGCATCCCACCTTGCACTTCGCTTCGATTTGCACGTCGACTTTGGCTTCCATGCCGTGCAGGAAGATGGGACCATGAACATAGTCAGAGTGCGCGTGAGGCTTGCGGCCCTCCTGGCTCTCGGACCAGTGTACGATGGGCCGCACGCCTGCAGGCCAGGTCATCACAGCCGCCTCCAGTGCTTCTTTCTCTGTCAGGCTGCCGGGGCAGAACTGCAGTGGGGGCCAAGGGCCACATAACCACGGGCTGCAATGGGTGTATTGGCTGCAATTGCGACATAACATCCCCATCACAACATCTCACTTTATGGTGGTGAAAGTCGAACACCAGCGGCACGCCGCAGAGTTTGTGCAGGAAAAGAAGGTCGTCCAGGCTGAAGGCGGAGGCCACGTCATCATTCTCCACTGCAGTTTGGACATACCAAAGGGGCGGCAATAAGCAGGAAGGCTGATGGATAGGAAGGGTAGCTGCCGAGCTCCTGCTCTAGACAGGAACCGAAAAAAAGACCCGATGCGCACCTGTCATGCGGGCCCTGCACCTCGAACTCAGGCGGCGGTAGTTCTGAGCCCAGCGGCGCATCGTATCCTCCTTGGAACCCAAGCTCTGATACACGCCTCCAACATGAATATTAATTTTGTTTTGAGGTGAGGGCTTGTATCCCATGAGGTCCAGGATCAGGTAGGCCTCCCGGTAAGGATGTGCCCCATGATGGGCATGATGGCCCCCCACCTGGAGGGTCATTGGGGACATCATCCTCAATCATGCATCATTCTCCCTCCCGTTTGTTCTGTTGGCATCCCAGCAACCGTAATATGCTTTCTAGGACATGAGCCACCACTTTAGGGTGAAGGTGGTTAGCAAGACCACGGCCCCCAGGCCTCTAGACGGGCCACAGCCAAAAAGATCCCGTGCAAGTAGACCAGGACAACAAGCTCCCTTCAATGTGCCAGGGCAGGCCAGGCGGCGGGGTGAGAGGGATGACAACGAGGATGAGCGAGCACCCAGCGGCTTCTTAGGCTGGGGCGACCGGCAAGGACGCAAACGTGATCACTGGGAGGCTCGGCTCGGAGCGGACGTGGATGCCTTCTTGGCCTCTCTGCCGGGCCGGGCGGCGCAGCAGCGGCAGGAGCGCCAGCAGCAGCTCCAGCAGCGGCAAGCCCAGCTGGCCAGCATGGAGCCGCTTCCTTGCCACTTAGCAGCAGAAAATGGCAGCTGCTGTGAGTTGCACAAGACGGGCAGCCAGGCAGCTGTGTTTTATGGGCCGCTCGGCGTGGTGGGCAGGCTCACGTTGCCGGT
>NW_005435068.1:634451-640724 GCF_000147415.1 Chlorella variabilis
CCATTCATTTAACTTATTGCAAGCATATGGCACTGCCGTGCGGACAAGCAATCGAGAGGCGAGAAGCGAGGCATGCCAGCGGGCAAAGGCAGCCCGGCTTACCATCCGTGTCGAATGCAGTGCCCGTTGCCAGCTTGATCATGACATCTGCCTGTAACTGAGAGATAACACCTTCTGCCTTCCACAGGTCTATTGCCAAAGCCAGAAACTTGCTGAAATCAATGCCTGCTTTGCCCAGCTCGCCCTTCAGCCGCGACCGCTCGGAGCGGCTGCCGGCGGCGGCGCACCGCTCAGTGAAGAAGTCCTTGAACTCCTCCCAGAACACGATGGAATGGCAAAAGAACTTGATCTCGTGGGAGTAGCCTGACTGAACGGCGATGGCGACGCGCGCCTGTGGATGTGCTTCACAAAACCTTTCCCACGAGTTGAAGCGCGACTTCAGCTGCTTAGCTTGGTTAGCTGCACCGCTCAATAGCGGCGTTGGACCTAGAGCCTTGCTGCCGGACTGGGCACCATGCTCATGTGTGCTCATGGGGGTTGAGTTCGTTGGAAAAGCGTATTACGGTTGCTGGGATGCCAACAGAACAAACGGGAGGGAGAATGATGCATGATTGAGGATGATGTCCCCAATGACCCTCCAGGTGGGGGGCCATCATGCCCATCATGGGGCACATCCTTACCGGGAGGCCTACCTGCCAGGATCTGCAGACACGGGTGTATCCGCGGCTGGCCATGGACCCGTCGCTGACACAGGTGCTTGGCCGCGAGGCCTGCAAGAGATGGCAGCACTGTGCCCTACTCACGCGCGAGTGCGCCTCAAGCTCCTTGATCGACTTAGTGACCAGCTCATCGTCCGGGGACGCCAGCTTCACAAAGTGGCTGTAGGCGGGCAGACGTGTGCATACTTGTCGCTGAAATCACACCCAAGTATGGCGGGGGATAGCACTCCCCCGCACCTGGGGTGGAACGTGAGGCGCTGGTTATGTAGGCGCGCCAGGTCGCCCGCCAGCGACAGAGCAGCGCAGATGTCAGCAAATTGTGGCAGTGCCTCTGGCTCAAACGTCCCCATCCTGCACCAGCACGGGGAACATCATGTGGCAGGCTGCATGCAGCAGAGGGGCGGGCACCACTGCACATTAGGGCAAGCCAAGCCCACCAGGGAAAGATTACTGAGCTGATGCGGAACAGGCTTGTGGCTTGCTTGTGTGGGCTTACAGTCTGGTTTCAGCAAGAACAAGCTTGCAGCACAGACTTTGTTGTTCGAGCAAGGAGGGATGAAGCAGTAGAACAACAGGCAGGACAGGCCAACTGACAGGTCACCGAGCGTTTAGTGTGTGAGCGGGCAGGCAGTACTGCATGTCGTGGAGCAGGTGTGGTGCGGTAAGAGCAAAGGGGGTGGACATGAGAGTGGGGGTTCAGGGCGGGACTGCAGGCAGCGCAACGGTGGCGGTCAGCCAGCGCTGGTGACAGGCGGCAGCAAAGGCGGCGAGGCGGCACGGTTTCTGGCGGAGGAAGCGGTGGGGAGGATGGGGCTCAGCAAACAGGTCAGGAAAGTTGAGGCGCAGCGGGGCGTAAAGGGGGCAGGTGAGCAGCATGTGGGGGGCATCTTCAATGCCGTCGTGGCAGTGGGGGCAGACTCGCTGCTCTCGGGGGCGCCGCGTCCAGCGGCCGGTCTCTTCCGCGCCCCAATGCGACCCGGTGCGCAGCTGCGCCAGCGCCTCGCGGTCCTGCCGACGCCGTACTGCATCCAGGTAGGTCTCGCGCTGCCCAAACATGGCGGGCGCCAGGTTGAGGGCGCCCACCACGTTGTGCACATAGTGCTCCAGCCGGCTGGCGCCGCCCTTCGCCAGCGCCTCCTGGAGCTGCGCCAGCTGGCGGCGCTGCGCAGCTTCCCCCAGCTCACAGGCGAATGTTGTGCTCCGCGTTCCTGCAGTCAATTAGGCAAGAAGTACCCGCCGCCCGGGCTGTTGGCGGCCACCTAGGCCTTGGGCAAGGTCATCAATCCAATTGCAGGGAAAAGCGTGCAGCACAAGTACCGGCCCTGCCAAACAAACGAGCCAACAAAAGGCTGCCCAACCACTGCACCATTGAATGATGAGGGCCAGGTCGCGACAGTTTGCCAGACACAGCTCGCCCAGGTGGGGTAGGCCCTTGGATTCCAGTGTGCGCTTGATGCAGTCCCTGCGGGGCGGACGGTAGGAAGAGCGGCAGAATGGAGCGAGGGGCGTCGAATGAAGCAGCAGGGGCCGTGCATTGTTGCACCGTGGGCAGCAACCGACGGCAACCATGTACAGCATGCCCACAGCATGCCCGCCCACCTGCTGGTGAAAATTGGCGGCTTGCGGTCACGCAGGGTCATGTTCAGGCAGCAGTAGCCCAGTACCGGCACAGGCAGCGCGGGCGGGCGGTAGCCATCGGCGCGCAGGCGCGCCACCAGCTCCGGGGTGGGCAGCTCTGCGGCAGGTGGCGTTGACAGCACCAGCGAGGGCGCCGAGCATGGTGCAACAGTTACCTCCATCATAGCAACTCGGGACAAAGGGGATGTTAAGCCAGACACAAACTGACTGACCGACTGAACAGTCACCCCTCACCCTTTAGCGGCAGCGGGTCTTGCTCCCGCTTCCTGCCGCCTCCCTTGCTCTTCTTCTTGGGCGCTGGCGCGTCCTCCTCCTCCTCCACCTCCTCCTCCTCGGCCCCACCCACTTCATCCGCATCTGCGGCAGTGGCTCCCTCCACCTTGACCTTGGGAGACAGCTGCGCCATGCGGCGCCTGCGTGAGGAACGCCGCCCCTCGGCTGCTTCGGGGGCTGCCTTCGGAGCCGGCACAACGTCCTCGGCCTGCACAGCAGCTGCGCAAATTTTTGACCAATCTTGGGTCGATACGCTTGTTGCGCCTGCACGCAGCAGGGTCCCCGGCAGCCTGCTCTGGGGCGGCGACCAGGCGCACCTCAAAGGCGGAGCGTGAGGTGCCCACCGCAGCTGACCCGGGCAACAAGCTGAGGGTGAGGCGGCCACTGCTGCTGCGTGGCGGCGGCTTTGGGGTTGCAGGCTGGCCGGCAACAGCCCTGGAAGTGCGTCCCATGAGGAAGCCTGGTGCGTCCACACTACGACTGCAACAGCAGATGGGGCCTGGTAGTTTGGAGCCATCTTGGCAGAGGAGGGCAGAGGGCACCGCGGTAAGGACCCAAGGGCAAGTTGATCAGGCGCAGCCTCCACTCTCTTCCCCCGTCCGCCCCGCCTTTACACGCCACAGGCACCTTCCACGCAAACCACAGCGTTCCGCAATAGCAAGCATTCGCCCTCACACCACACAACGCCACCTAGCAACCGCGGCAGCCAGTCAATTAACCTGGTATAGGAGTCCTGTTGCACGTGCAGCCGACTGGGACGCGCGGAGGAGCAGGGGGATGAAGCCGGGGGCCAGAGATTGAGTCTTGTGCGCGCCCTCCACACCCACCGGTGGATAGGGGACATAGAGACAGAAGAACATGTGACAGGGTGACTCGGGAGAGATGCGCCGTGCTGCTGGGACTGCCCAGTCATAGCGCGCCCGTCACGGTTACATCAGACAGACGACCGACGGTCCCCTCAGGCGTCCTGTGCTGTAGGTGTTGGACCCAATTCTTGTGTGCAATTCCTGAACTTGCATACATGCCAATGTGTGCTAGAACTTTCTGATCACCCTCTTGTGCCGTTTGGTCGCTGCTGTGTCACAACAAGGCGCGACCGCGATATCCCCTGCTTGGTTGTCATAAAAGAGATGCGGTTCGCTCGCTGGCGGGTCCAGAAATGTTGCCACCTGATTTGTGCCCAGGGCAGGCTTGGATTAAGCGTGACTGCTGTCTGTGAAGCGTGGTCACGTGCGCCGGCCCGGGTCGACGCCGCACCATCTGCAGGGTAGCTGCAAGCAGCAACCCCCAGATCCTCTGCAATTCAGCACAATCTCTTGTAGATCCCCTTGCGTGGTAGACGATGTACACCGTGCAGCCGTGCTCACTGCACACGCCGTAACCGCTCGGCGGCGGCCGGTGGCGAGCGGCAGCTGCTGGCGGCAGCATCTAGCATCATACAGCCCTGCCCCTCGTGCCTCGTCATTCCGAATCCAAGCAAAAAAGAGTAAACCAGGCCACTGCACTGCATTGGGCGACGTGATGGCGCCCTGATGGGCAGGGCCTGCCAGCAGCCCACACTGGTGTCTGGGCTGCCATCGAGCGTTTGGACGGCGACAGGTAGCCGTTGGTGCCAAGCCCAACAGCCAGCGTGTTTTGCATGCCCTGCTCCTCCATGGTCAGAGACAAGAGGGCCGCCAGGCTCGCAGCCTTCTGATTCAACGTAGGGCCACGCCAAAGCACGTGGCAGCAGCAGAGCTTAGGCTTGTGTGGACCATGCCGCAGAGCATGTCGGCCTGCCCCCCGGCCGGCCCCATCACGCCTCAGCAGGAGGAGGAGCGGCAACATAAATGCGAGCTGCCGGCCCCAAAGGCCCTAGACGTGCAATTCAGTGGCCTCTGTGTGGCCACTGATGAAGAGGCGGGCTCGCCCCGCTCGCCCTTTGCCAGCAGCGGCTCGGACGGGCAACAGCAGCAGAGGGGCGGACAGCAGCGGGACACGGACAGCGAAACATGCAGCAGCCCGGGCAGCGGCAGCGGCGGCAAACCAGTCGCGGCCGCCGGCTGCTCACCACCAGAAGCAGAGTGGCAGCGAGCCAACCACGACCGCAAGGAGCCCATCCTGCAGGCAAACAATGAACGCTTCTGCCTGCTGCCAGTCAAGTGAGTAAAGGGTGGGGCTGGTGGTTGGCGTGCCGGCCGGCCAGGACGGGGCCAGGTCGTGGGTGCCGGTCTCTAAAAGCGGCGGGAAAACACACGGTGGCACCCTGAGCCTCTGTTTGCGGCAGCTTGGGTCGCTTGCTGGGACGGTTGCCCCTCTTTTTGGCATCCTGCACTCCCAGGAGTGAACAACGGGGCAGCCCGCTGCCGGCCGCGTCTGCCTGCTCCTCCCTACATACCCCGCCCGACACCCGACACCTGCTGACTCCTCTCTTCCCTGCAGATACGACCGCTGCTTCGAGTACTACAAGCAGGCGCAGGCCAGTTACTGGACGGCAGAGGAGGTGGATCTGAGCCAGGACATGCGGGACTGGCGGAAGCTGACGGATGATGAGCGCCACTTTGTGTCGTATGTCCTCGCCTTCTTTGCCGCGTCTGATGGCATCGTGCTGGAGAACCTGTCCACGCGCTTCATGCAGGGTGCGTGGCAGGGCCATAAGGCCCATGGGGTGCCCCATGCATCCCCGCCGCCTCGTCCTTGCCAGCATACGTGCCTGCACCGCAGCACAGCACCGCATGCCCGATGATTAGATTTTTTGTTTTACCTTGGAGATCTTTTGAGTGCCGGAGTCCAACCGACACACTGAAGACACTTTCTGCAATTATGAGGGCTGTGTATGTGCATCCATTGCACGTGCAGTGCAACCACATCCGCCGACGTGGCTCCCCGCCACTGTTCTTCCCCCGCCCCCCATGCGAGCGCTTGACCAGCACCCTGTGCCCTTTGCCACCCCACTTACCTGCCTGCAGAGGTGCAAATCCCGGAGGCCCGCGCTTTTTACGCTTTCCAGAGTGCCATTGAGGCGGTGCACAGCGAGATGTACGGGCTGCTGCTGGAGCAGTACATTCGGGACCCAGACGAGCGCGACCTGCTCTTCCACGCCGTGGATACCATCCCCTGCGTCCAGAAGAAGGCGCAGTGGGCGATGAAGTGGATAGAGAGTAGCAGCTGCTTTGCAGAGCGGCTGGTGGCATATGCGTGCGTGGAGGGTATCCACTTCTCAGGCTCCTTCTGCTCCATCTTCTGGCTGAAGAAGCGCCAGCTCATGCCGGGTCAGAAGGGATGTTGGGGCCCTGTTTGATGCCGATTCAGCCACTTTTCGCAATGCATAGCTGCATTCCACACCCTGGATCCGGAAAGTGCTTGCAGCAGCAGCCAGCAGGTGATGGGGCACTGACGCATTATGCGCGCCTCGCGCCCCACTCTGCCAACCCTCAGGGCTGACCTTTAGCAATGAGATGATTAGCCGCGACGAGGGGCTGCATACGGACTTTGCCTGCCACCTGTACGAGCTACTACAGAACAGGTGGGTGGCGTCAGGAATGGGCAGGGAAGGCATTGGGGCTGTCCTGTGCTGCTGACTGCACCCCCAACCTGCACTCCCGCTGCGCAATGATGAACCCCTTTATACTTCAATTGCTGTTCAATCCGACACCAAACCGTG
>NW_005435068.1:645712-664051 GCF_000147415.1 Chlorella variabilis
GGCATCAGCGATGTGCTGGAGCTGGTGACACTGCTAGATAGCGGTGCAGCGGCGCCCTACACTGTGGGCTCTGCCGGCGCCGGCGCCTCCAGCCAGCTCGCCGCCGTGGTGCGCCCCTCCAGGTGCGCGCAGGCAGGCGGCTGTCGTTGGCTGCCATGGCCCAGCATGCCCCTGCTCCAGGTCTTGACTGCCTCTTGATCGATGCTGCTACTTGGATCAACATGCCTGCTCAGCTGCCAATCACCCGCCCGTCTGATCCTAGCCAGCCCGCATCAATGCGCCAACCCTGCCTCCCACGCCGTTGCAGGGTGCGCGCCATGCTAGCCTCCCGCGCCTGCCGCTCCTCTATCATGATTGGGCGGGCCCTGGACCTGCGCACCATGCGCCTAATCCTGGAGCACCTGTCCCAGCTACACTCGCCTTGGAACTGCCCACATGGCAGGCCTACTATGCGCCACCTGGCGTTGCTGCCGCAGCATGCGCTACAGCCCTGAGCCACCCCGCTGCGACAGAGGGTTTCAAGGTACAAGTTGCCCCGACTGACTGACTGATTTAACAAGAAAAGTTCGCACGTCCTCGCAAAAAGTGCTGCAAGTGTCGGTTGGGTACAAAAGGCTTCCTCCATGAATCCGAGAAAGCTACCCTGAGAAACAGTTTGAAATGCATATTGTCGCGGAAAGTATCGGTCAGTAGACTCCCGGTCAACAAAAACAGGGTTCACCGCTGAACAAAATGCAGGGGAAGGTTGTTGGAGCAGCCGCTGCGGGGGGTAAGAGGGATAAGGACAGGAACAGAGAGGACGACGGACCAAATGGTGTCCGTGGTGCATGCACAAAGACGGGGAAGCGTGGAACAGCGAGCCAAAGCCACAGGCAAACGAGCGGGGACAAGGGATAGCCAGCACTACCCGCAGAGACAGAGGCGGAAGGAAGAGGGCGGCAGGCCCATGCAGGGATCAGAAGAGATGAACGTCCTATGTGTGTTGCGTGTGGTCAGGTGTCCATTCCTTATAGGAAAACTCCTGGTGATGCCGAGCATTGCCCTAGCTGGGCAGTCAGCCCAGCGCGGTGGCCAGCGCGGAGGCCACGCCCGCCACGTCATCCACAATCACGCCCTGCACTCCCAGAAAATGCTGATAACGCACCCACTCTGGGTTGTCGTTTGGCTGGCCATAGGTCATGACCCGCAGCCCCCTGCTGCGAGCCTCCTCCACCATGTGCGCCTCAAGCTGCAGCGCCCGCGTGTTGAGGATCACGCCCTGCAGCGCAGCGCCCGAGGCAAACGCCACCGCGGCGGCTATGCTGGTGCGGCGCAGGTCCACATGGCTGTACTGGCCGCCACCCGACAGGAACATGACCACGGCACCAGGGCGCCTGCAGCGCGGAGCCCATGAGAGCCGAGGTCAGCATGCTGGGGCACAGCAGGAGCGTGGGGACGGGAGCAGCTGGCGTGCTGCATGCTTCACCCCTGCCTGCCACAGGCAATGCCCTGCAGCCACCTCCCCAAAAGACTCCACTGCCAAGCACTCCACACTCTCCGCCCTCCACAGCACCACGAACGGCACACACCTGCGCTTGACCTCCAGGCAGACCTCCGGATCGAAGCTGGAAAACATGATGGTGCGGGGGCCATGCGCCGCCAGCCCAGCGTCCACCGCCGCCAGCGTGGCGCTGACCATGCGATCTACCTCGTGTGCTGGCGTCACCACCACATCATCGGGCACCGCCATCTTAATCTCCAGGTCAAACGCCACGCTGGGTGGGATGCCCGCAAACACCTCTGCGAGCGTGGGGAAGTGGTCCTCCTGCTCGCACTGCCAGCTGCGCAGCGTGGGCTCATGGGGCTCCGCGGGCGTGTCGTTTCGGTGCTTGCGCAGCAGCCGGGTGGTGCCACTGCTGGTGGTGGAGGTGGCGGCGGAGGCAGCGCTGGAGGCGGTGGAGCAGGCAAAGCTCTCCAGGCTGGCCAGGCTGGCACTGCTGCTGGTGGGGCTGCCGCCCAGCAGCACGCCGGTGTCTGCTGCGGCTGTGGCTCGGCTGACATTGATGGGCGCCAGCTGGCGGAACGCCTGGGACGTCAGGTCGGCGATACGGCAGCTGGTGGGGTTGGCCTCGTCGCCGAACACAACGTAGTTGTCATGCCAGATCACAGGGACGCCTGCCAGGGTGAGGGAGGGGCGGCAAGCCAACCCGGTCGAGAATGAGGGCACAGGCGGGGCAGCACGGTTGGCATTAGGCCGCGATAAGGACAGGGGACAGGCCCAGCCAGGCAGCCGGCCCCTCCACACCGTCGGCGCAGACTTGAACATCAAACTCGAGAAAGGTGGCTCCGGACTCGGATGCTGCTTTGAAGCTCAATAAAGTGTTCTCTCTGAAGGGCGCCGCCATGGGTTGGCTGCTGGAGGGGTGCCACACATTGGCGCCCATGCTGCAGGCGGCGCGAGCGGCAGTGGATGATGAGTGGTCACGGTGAGTCGCATGCTAGACCCGTCCCACAGCAGCAAGTATGTGGTGCGCGGCGACGCTCACCCGCGGTGCCCCCCCAGCGCGACTGTATCTGCCGCAACATCCAGCATGCCGGCAAACGGCTTCAGCTGGGGCCAGTCCACAGAGGACGTCGCCTGCAGAAACGGGGCGCAACCTTCCCTGAGTGGGGGGGGGGGGGGGGGGCGGTGGCGCCGCGGCGGGGCCCGCCGTTGCCGCGAGGGGCTGAGGACCGCGCCATCGCCCGCTGACCCTGCCCCATAGCGGCCATCTGAGGCGCCTCGGCAGCCTGGACGGGCACCACACGCCGTCAATGTCAACCGCCTCGTGACTCACCGTGGGGGCTGCGCGCACCATCGCGAGGCTGCTGCGCCCAGTGTTGCTGCCGCCTGGCCGCTGGGAGCTGGCCGTGCAGGCGCCTGGCGTGCTCGACTGCGCCGCCATTCCTGCCATGCCAACTCCCCACGTGACCCTTGGGCCGCTGGGCGGGACTGCCGCCAGCATGGCGGCCTGCGGCCTGAACACTCACCCGTCGACGGGCATCGGGCTTCGTAACGATGCGCATCCCTCCACGTGTGTCAGCTGCCAAACGAAAGTTGGAAAACGGGGGAGTTGGGGGGCGCCCTGCTGTCTCTATACATCGAAAGCAGCTTGTGATCAGAAGCTTGTGATCAGCAGCTACGGTCCACCCACCCACCTCCGAAACACCACCCCACCAGCACACCGAGATCGGTGAGGCCTTTCCGGAAACGCGGGCAGCGGGTGATGTCGGACGGCATTTCGGGGCGCGTTAGAGCGCGTGCTGCTAGGGGTCCCGCCGCCACCGCCGCCGCTGCCGTGACGAGTCCCGCCTCCTGTGTGTGTGTGAAGGCACAGAGGCATGAAGGGGGCGGCAGCCCTGGACATCATCAATCACGAGCGCAAGGCGGAGGAGCCTGCTGCGCACCTTGTGTCCAGCCCCCGGGCCCGGCTGAGCGCCACCTCTCGGCAGCCCGAGCCGCATGGCCCCTCCATGCCGGAGCAGGAGCTGGGCGAGGCGCTGCACCCCGACCGCAACGCGCGGCACGGCCACCCTGGCGTGGATTGCCATGCGCTGCCTCCGGGGCATGCCCACAGGTGGGTGGGTGGGTTGCTTCAAGGCTGGCAGTGTGTTCCGCGCATCTGCTGACACGGCCCCCGGGACGCAAACCGCAGGCTGCCAGACTACAAGGATGCACGCGAGCTGACGCGCCCACAGGAGGCAGAGACGCCGCTGCTCGTGGCCGCCACCAGCGAGAAGCCTGGCAGTAAGGAAGCCTGAGGCGCCCTGGCTCCACCTCACTTGACATTTCCGAAAGGGCCTCCGCCGCAGGGGCCCCTGCCATTTGAGCAGTAAACTGTATCTCCGCCCATTTATCAGTTAGACAGCAGCGTTTTAAATGTTTCGATCGCCTGAGGCAGCGAGCCTCAAGCGCCCAAGCCGCCGGCACACTCTTGGCACGCAACATGACTGGTATATACGCGTGCATTCAGCCCCCCCACGCATGCAGCACGAGTAGATGGTGCTGTGGCAGGTGTGGCATATTGCAAAAGGCGGGTGGCTCGCCGTAGTGCTGGCTGGCGCCGCTGGTGCCTGGGTGTCGGCCCATGCCAGAACACAGCCGGAAGTGCATGCGTTGCATCATAGAACACACACTGGGGTACAACTGCAAGTTCAGAAATCCACACAAGAAGCTGGTCTAACCCCTGCAGCACCAACCAGTAGATGAGGCTAGGCGAATTCCCGAGGGCGGAGCGGCGCGCTGCCAGCCCGTCGGCGCATCTCCCCCAAAGTCACCCACGTGCGTCATTCTTCTTCTTCTCCTACCACTTCAAGATTGAACGCAACAACACAATCACAAGCAATGCAGGCTCTGGCTCTTGGCGCACGGCTCAGCAGCAGCAGCAGCGCCCTCAGGGGGCAGCGCGCTGGTGAGCAACGCACTGCCCGATCGCACCTGCCCCTAGATCGGGACAGCGACGAGGTTGGCGCAGGAGTCCGCCCGGTTCCGCCCGCCCGCCCGCCCGCCCGTGGAGCCCGCCCGCCCGGTCCCACTACTGATCTGCTGCGGAGGAGTTCGCCCCATTGCGCCCCTGGATGCATCATGGCAAGCAGGCCAGGATCATCGCCGCACTCGCTGATGGGTGCAGGCTGCCGCCCCGCCCTGCCGTCCGTGTGCAGGCTGCCGCCCCGCCCTGGCCCGTGTGCCACCAGTCACCACCCGCAGCCGCTGCATCAAGGCCGCCGCCAGTGATGATGATGTGGGAGCTGCAGGCACTGCAGCCATCGCCCTGGGCTTGATTTCTAACCCAATCATGCTTTGGTCGGAGTGGACCCTCTTCAGCACTGGCTCAGGGCTGCCCCCTGGCCCAGGTGGGTGTGCTCACCGGGCCAGCGGCTTGCCACAGCAAGGGCAGAGCCTGCGCAAGGTGCCATCCTTGCGATTGGACCAATATAATGCGAAGTTACTTATGGATCTTCGGCAACAGATTTGTTGGGTTTTTTTGGTGAGAATTTCGCTTATTTTCTGTGCTGCGCAGGTGGCGCCCTGGGTGCGGCCGAGGGCATCTCCTACCTCGTCATCTTGGGAATTGTGGCATGGTCTGCAGCCACCAAGGCCTCGACCGGCAGTGGCCTCCCTGCCGGCCCCGCTGGCCTGCTGGGTGCAGTGGAGGGTTTCTCCTATCTCTCCCTGCTGGCGGGCATCGTGGTCTTCGGGCTGAAGATCGCCACGCAGGGTTGAAGCCGATATGATTTACATTTCAGTTTTTGGTGCCTTGCGATCCCTTCCCAAGACATTTCGGTCCCCCCCATCCAAAGTCCCCGCCCTCGACTTCTGCTGCATTCCATTTGCAATTCCCACACTGGCCCCAGAATTCCTGCCGTAGTTGCCTTCACGCTGCTGCCAGCAGAAGCGGGTAGGTACCGCTATCGGTGGTGCCCTGTGCGCCTCAGCTCGTGCCTTCATCTGCACCTTCGCCCTCATCCATCTCTGCCGCCACCTGCTCCGGTGCCGCCTCTGCCATTTGGGGTGCAGCTGTGCTGGCCTCTTCCACCGGAGCCACCTGCTCTGCATCTGGCTGCGCTGGCTGTGGCTTGGGTGCATCCCCCTCCAGCAGCGAGTTCAGACCGTGCAGCACCTCCTCTGGCTGCTGGCCGTCATGCGCGACTGGTGCCTCTTGTGGGTTCTCATCCCCCTCCGGCACTGCACCCCCCTGAACTGCTGCAGCGGGTTGCTCTGGCTCCTCTGTTGGCACCTCTGAGGCTGGACCCTCGGAGGACGGGTGCGCCTCTAAGTCCATGGCTGTCCCGCTGCCATCTGCAGGCACATCGAGGGGGCTGGTGGCCTGCACCATGCTCTGCAACCTGGTGTCTTCTGGGCCATCCATGGTCGCTTCTGCCACCTCTGCCTCCGCCAGCTTGACATCCGGCAGTGGCTGCCCCTTGGCCTGCCTGCCAGCTGCCCGCGCCTCGGCTGTCACCTCCACCACCGCGTCGTCCTCCTCGTGCACTTCAGCTGCATCTGCCACCTCTGCTAAAACTGCATAGTCCTTCTTCTTCAGTTCAGCAATGGGTGCTGCTGGCTCCAGCTGTGCCTCCTCCATGGCAGCTGGCGAGTCACAGCGCTGCTCTGGCCTGCTTTCTTTTTCCTCAGAAGGAGCAGCCGCCTGCTCGCCTGCTGGCTCGGCACCTTCAGCCGGGCTCTCCACTTCAGCTGCTGCCGCTGGCACCAGCTCTGCAGGGGCACTTGCAGCTTCCTGCTGTGGGGCAGCTGCCCACGAGGCTGCCACGGCGGGGATAGCGTCGACGGGCGGCGGGTCGGTGCGCAGCGCCGCCAGCAGCTTGGAGGCATGGGACTGGCTGTAGTGGTTGAGGAGCTCCTCCGGGAACAGGCATAGGCAGGCTTCAATAGCCCCGCTGGCAGCGGAGTTGGCCTCGGCGCGTGCTTGCAGCCACGCCAGAGCACCGCTAGTTGCAAAGCTGGCCCTCGTGCCCGGCTGCTTGGCCATGACGGCAGAACACCGTGCGAGCAACAGCTCCAGCAGCTGCGGATCAAGGGATGGCTGCATGAGCACCGCTCCCAGCACAGCCATATCGGCCAGCTGCCCCACCACCCCTGCTGCCGCCTTGAGGCACTTGCTCTGCAGGTCGCTGTCGCCGGGGGCAGAGCTGGCTAGGGTGCAAAGGCGGGGCAGGGCCGTGGCTGCAGCCTCTGCCAGTGCGGGCGTCCAGCTGCCGATGCGGCCCATCACCCAGGCCGCAGCAGCCTGGCAATGCTCGTCGCTGGACTGCAGCCCGGCAACCACAGCAGGCAAAGCGCCAGGAGCAGCCGCCACGCTGTCAGCCAGCTCGGCTGATTGACTGGCCAGGAATCCAAAGGCCAGCAACGCCGGCAGCGCCGGGGCCGAGGAGCCAGTGGAGGCGGCGTAGGAGGCGAGCGCATCCAGGACACCAGGCTCGTTAGCCACAGCCGTTGCCAGGCTGACGTTGTGGCGCACAATGTCGCGCAGGCACGCTGCTGCATGGCGCCGCACCGTGTCGTCGGCAAACTTGAGGCACCTGCAGCTTAGGATGGGGACGGCAGCAACCAGCCGAAGTCAACTGAACGCACGCTGGCGAATACTGCCGCAAATCTCTTGAAAAGTCGGCATTCGGCATTGCTTGACATGCTGACCTGCGCACCTGCCAATGTCGGGCAGCAGCCCAGCGCCCACCACTTCTGCCGCCTGGGTGGGACCTGCCTTGCAGATGTTCATCAGCACGCAGAGCAGCTGGCGCTTCAGGCGTGCATCGTTGGACAGTGCCAACCGCAGCGAAAAGTCGACGGCATGCACGGCGCCCGCTGCCACCACCTCTGCTGCAAGCTCAGCGCTGTGCCCGCAGATGTCGCTGAGGGTGGAGGCAGCCACGCGGCGCAGCACAGAGTCCGATGCTGCTGATGCCGGGCTGCTCAAGCACGCCACCAACGGCACCAGCGCGCCAGCGTGCACTGTTGCCGCGGCCAGCGTCTTGGGTGCGCCGCCACATGGGCCAGCGTCCAGACTGCAGTGTGCAAAATTAGATGGCTCAGGACTACAAGAAGAAGCGGAGATGGCAGCAGAATGCTCCGGGTGCACCGGTGCTTGATGCTTGGTGCCGGCATGCATGTCCGCTGTCTGCAGCCTGGGTGCAGTTCCCACCACCCCACCCGCTGCCTCCTTCGCCTCGCCATCTGTGTTCTGCAGGCAGCTCACAGCTGCCGCGAGGCCGCCCTGCTCCGCCACAGCGCCCGCCAGCTCTGCCGAGTGCCGGGTCAAAGCAGACATCACACCCATGGCGGCACGCTTGGCACCATGGCTGTCCTCATCAGCCTTGTCCTCTATGCGCCCAAGCTGTACCAAGCCAAGGGGGCGATGCATGTGTGTGCTTGTAACATGGGAGAGGGAAACAGTGCCACATGCCCATGCAGGTGAGGACCGCTGCCGCTTCACCGTGGCTTGGTAACGCACCAGCATCCCAACCACGCCCGCCTCTAACAGGTTGGCTGCCACCACGCTGCTGTGCCCGGCCAGGCGGCCCAGGGCAGCTGCCGTGGTGTGCGCCACTGCATCCGCTGGATCTGTGAGCAGCGGCAACAGCAAACGTATGCCGCCCTGGGCCACCAGTGGCGCGGTATTGCCCTCCGCCCTCGCGGCGTCTAACATGGAGCTGGCGAATGCCATCCGGTCTCGCTCGTAGCGGCTGAATACGCTGGGGAGCCCCCTGCCTGCCATGGCTGTAGTTCAAGAAACACGGTCAAGTACAGCCAGCGACGTGTCGCCCTGCCTGCAATCGCTATTCCCCACCTGAGCGTGGCGCTGAATCGGGATGGGCCCGACCAGCTGAGTTGCATCTAGGCATTCGGTCAAAGTGCCACGCAAGCAGCATTTTCTACTTGATCATCTTGACCCCTTGTCCCCCGCCATGCTACCTCTTTCCTCCGGTCATGAAGGCCACTGAGGAGCTGCTGCTGAAATCTCCTGCTGATAAAAAGTTCTACCGCCTGTGCACGCTTGACAATGGGCTGCAGGCGCTGTTGATCCACGATCCCGAAATCAATGAATGCTGCCAGCAGGAGGAGGAGGGCGGGGCAGTGCAGGGGCATGCGGAGGAGGCCAGCGATGAGGAAGTGGACAGCCTGCTGAGCGGGGAGGATGGGTCGGAGGAGGAGGTGCGCCGCAGGTGCAGAGGGGCTGCAGGCAGCTGCGGCGACAGTGGCGGTGAGATGGCGACGGCGGTGGTTGCAGCCCCTCCTGGTGGCGCTGTACTCGCCCCCAGGCCACCTGTGCTACCCATGCATGCAGGAGGAGGAGAGCAGTGAGGAGGAGGGATCTGATCATGAGCACGTCCATCGCCATCACGGTCACGGCCACCACGGCAACGGCGGGGCGGTCAAGAAGGCGGCGGCGGCGCTGTCGGTGGGCGTGGGCCACTTCACAGACCCGTGGAGCCTGCAGGGCCTGAGCCACTACCTGGAGCACATGCTGTTCATGGGCAGCGAGCGATTCCCTGACGAGAACGACTACGATGCCTTCCTCACTGCACACGGCGGCTCGTCCAACGCCTGCACTGAGGAGGTGCCACGGGGCAACTGCCAGTAGCAGCGGAATGGAGTAGGCTGCCCGGCATGCGCTATGGGAAGGCAGCTGTGCATGCCACGAGCCGCTCCAGTTCGGTCAGCAGATTGATCCCCGCCCGCATGCAATCACGCGCAGGAGTGCACGACGTTCCATTTTGACGTCAAGCCCGACACGCTGCGCCCCGCCCTGGACCGCTTTGCCCAGTTCTTCATTGCGCCGCTGATCAAGGCAGACGCGTTGGATCGGGAGGTGCAAGCTGTTGACAACGAGTTTTCCGGGGTGCTGCAGGTGAGGAGGAGCGGCTGGGGCATGGTGGTGGTTGCATTTCTGTGCGCTGTGCAGCTCTCTGTTCAAGTTAGTGGTCAGCAGCCTCAGCCAGGCCTCCCCCTCGCCACTTTCTGTGTGCCTGCAGTCGGACGCGTGTCGCATGCTGCAGCTGCGGTGCCGCACGGCGCGTGAGGGCCACCTCTTCCGCAAGTTTGGCTGGGGCAATCGCAAGTCGCTGGTGGAAGACCCTGCCACGGCAGGCATCGATGTGCGACAGGAGCTGCTGCAGTACTATAGGTGTGTGTTTGAGCGCGTGGAGGGAGCAAGGTGGCATGGCTTTGGCCGCATCTTCAACAATGTAGCAGCCGCCCACCCAGTAATCTGATCGCCTCGGCCTCGTTGCTGCCCTGGCATGCCCTGGCATGTGGTCATACTGCAGGGAGCAGTACAGTGCGGAGCGCATGAACCTGGTGGTGCTGGGAGGGGAGGATCTGGATGTTCTGCAGCAGGTGTGCAGCAGCGTACTGGCAGGGTGCTGCCTTTGGTGAGGTGGGCTGTTTGATGGGCGGCGGGCATGCCGCCTCATGCCGCAGAACCGGCTTGTGTAGATCACGTGCAGGCTGGCCCTGCCTGTTATCATCTGTTTGCCTGCCTTCCCTGCTCTGCAGTGGGTGGAGGAGCTGTTCAGCGCAGTGCCGGGTGGGCGGGGTCCTCGGCCACAGTACGGCCATGTGGGGCCGCCATTCCATGGCGGACGCCTGTATCTCTTGCCTGCGGTGCGCGATGAGCACCGGCTCACGGCGACCTTCCAGCTGCCCTGCCTCAACGGGAAGTACAGGTTCGCCGAGCAGCAGGGACCAGCTCTTGGATGCGTGCCATCCGGCCGCCTGGGTGCCGGATGTCGTGCTGCCTGCCTCCAAGCGCCACCCGTGGCCGCTGTGCGCTTTCCGCAGCCCCGCCCCGCTTCACACACCCGCCGCCTGCTGCCTGCCTCATTCCACGTGCAGGAAGAAAGCGGATGAGTATCTGGCACACTTTGTGGGGCATGAGGGCAGCGGCTCACTGCTGTCGGCGCTCAAGGCGCGCGGCTGGGCCAGCGAGCTGAGTGCGGGCGTGAGTGACCAGTCTTCGGTTGCCTGGCTCTTTGAGGTGTCTATCACCCTCACGGAGGCAGGACTGGCGGCAGGGCCAGGTGAGCTTTTACACTGCACGAGCTGAGCTTGATCGATGGAGCTGGCCAGGTGCCATGTAGCACCTATACTGAAGTGGTGCGCCGAGGCTCTGCTCTGCATCCTGTCTTGCCCTGCTTCTGCAGGCTGCGGGCTGGCATGTGTGGGCCTGTTGTTTGAGTTCCTGGCGCTTCTGCGGAGCGTGGGACCCCAGCGCTGGGCTTATGATGAGCTGGCCACCATAGCGCAGATGCGGTTCAGGTTCCAGGTGGGGCACCGACGGGGCGCTGTGGTCCTGCTGCGCAGTATGCTATCGCTGTGGTGGTTGTTCTGCCCTACAGCCAGGGGAAGGCTTCCCCACCGAGCCACACCAGTTTGCAGCTTGCCACATGCATCTGAACGCTTGCTGGCCCTGCAGGAGGAGGAGGACGCGGCCGAGTATGCGGCAGGGCTGGCCTCAAACCTCTTCTTCTATGCACCAGCCGATGTGCTGGCGGGGCAGTACATGTTTGAAGACTGGGACCCGGCGCTGGTGGGTTTGGCGGGGGAGCACATGGACCATCACTGAAACGCAAATCGCTGCTCACCTCTCTTTGCTACGCCTGCTGTGCCGCCATGCCATGTAGGCCACAGAGCTGCTGCAGGGCATGACGCCCGATGCGGTGCGCCTGGACCTCTGCACCCGCAGCCACGAGGTGTGCGCAGCGGCAGTCCGTGGCTGGCCCGGCGCGGCAGTGGGCGACGAGCCCTGGTTCAACTTTCCTTATGTCGAGGCGCAGCTGCCAGAGGAGCTGCGGCAGAGGTGGGCACGCCAGCTGTTGGTGCCCCTGGCCAGAGCTACCAACATTGCCGTGGCCTGCTGGTTGTATTGGCTCGCTCCAACAACTAAGTTGCTGTGCCCCTTCTTGGCCTAATTGCAGCTGGGCGGACGCAATTCCATCGCTTGACATCGCCCTACCGTCACGCAACGATTACCTGCCTACCAACTTTGACTTGCGTTGTGAGGAGCAGGCCAACGGCGGCGCGCCTGCCGCCGGTGCAGCATCTATTGGCGAAAATGGTGCAGCCAATGGCCAGCAACAGCTTGGCCCTGCAGCGTCTGCAGCAGAGCCCGGTGGTGGCTTGGCCCCAGACTTGGCAGTCTTCCCCTCCCCACCAGCCCTGCTGCTGGATGAACCTGGGCTTCTGGTGTGGCACAAGCTGGATGCCTCCTTCCGCCAGCCGCGGACCAACGCCTACCTGCGACTCTTCTCTGCCGCGGGCTACGCCTCGCCGCGCGCCGCAGCGCTTTCCCACCTCCTCATCAAGCTGCTTGAGGATGCTCTGTGTGAGACAGCCTACCTAGCAGAGGTGGCAGGCCTACACTACGGAATCTGGTGAGGGCTTGGGCCCAGGGTTGCTGCTCCTGCCCCTCCTACCGCTCACATCATGCCGGCAACGCCACCCCATGTACTGATCCATGCATGCTCTCTGCCGCCCTGCAGGTGGGAGGGCGGCCCGGGCATGGACTTCAAGCTCTATGGCTTCTCGGAGAAGCTGCCGCTGCTGGCCGCCTTCATCTTCCGCTCCCTGGCTCATCTGCAAGTGTTGCCGGAGCGGTTTGTGCGCATCAAGGAGGCGCTGCTGCGGAATGTGAGGTTGCAGCGCAGGGTGGCATGGGGGCATCCCCTGGCTGCGACATGCGCGCATGTCAGGGGGCGCCAGGTGCCAGGCTGCCCTACACTGTGTTGGCCACAGCCAGGAGCTCAACTCAGCTGCCTTGCGTTCCCTGTTGGATTGCAGTACCGCAATGTCAATATGAGCCCAAGCAAGCATGCCACATACCAGCGTCTACTGGCGCTGAAGGAGCGGTTCTGGCACGCCGACCAGGTATGGGCTGTGGCCGCCGGCCAAGCAGGCCCCACGTCTTGAGCAACCAATTCGCATCTGGCTCCGATTACTCCCTAATTCTTGATCGCCCCCCTCCCCCCCCTCCACACAGGTGCTGCCTGAGCTGGAGGGGCTGGAGGCATCTGATGTGACAGCCTTCCTTCCCGCCCTGCTTGCGGGGCTGCATATCGAGGCCTTGCTGCACGGCAACATTGCTGCCAGCGAGGCCGAGGCACTGGCAAGGCGGCTGCATGTCACCCTGGGTGGCGCCAGCCTGGCAGCCAGCACACGGCCCGCCGAGCGCTGCGTGCAGCTGCCCAAGGGCTGCACCATGCTGAACAGGTGCGCCGCTGGACAGCCGACTCCCTTCACACTTGCACCTGTGCATCACTGCTGACAGCCTGCCACCTTCCCTGCCTCCCCGTGCAACCAGCCGAGAAGCACCCATGTTTCGGCACCCCTTCTCCTCCCTCCCTGCACATGGCCTGCAGGAGCCGAGCAAAGAACCCCGATGAGGAAAACAGTGTGGTGGAGGCCTACTACCAGTGCTGTGCAGACACGGTGCAGGACCGCGCGCTGCTGGACATGGTGGAGCAGGTGGGTGGTGACATGGACAGTGGACGCAGGGCTGTGCGGCTCTACTTCCATCTTGCTCTCGTTCCATCCGGTCAGCCCACACACCAGCATGATTTTTCGCTCATCCCCTCTCCGCAGCTGCTCTACGAGCCGTGTTTCGACACGCTGCGGACCAAGGAGCAGCTTGGATACAGCGTGCACAGCGGCACACGGCGCACGCACGGCGTGCTGGGCCTGTGTGTGGTGGTGGTTTCGGGCGCGCACGGCCCGGCGCACCTGGATGTGCGCATCGAGGCCTTCCTGGCCTCCTTTGCCGCCACGCTGGCAGAGATGGGGGAGGAGGAGTTTGAGAAGCAGCGGCAGGCGCTGCTGGCCATCAAGATGATGAAGGTGCGAGCCAGCCTTCCTGAACCGGCGGGCAGTTGGTGCGGCAGGGAGCACGCGCTTGGGCAGTGGCGGGCCCTGCTTGTGCAGTGTGATGCCCTGCCTTCCCTGTTCTGATGCCACAGACACCACTGATGCTGGCACCGGCCGGCCTGTCGGTGCGTTGCAGGACCGTACCATGATGGAGGAAAGCGACCGGGCATGGGACAAGATTGCCAGCCGCAGCTACGCGTTCCATTCGCTTCGGGATGAGTGCACCCACCTGCGCGTTCTCACCCTGCAGCAGGTGTGTGGCCAAGCGATGCAGGCATGCAGTGGCAGAGCTAAGGGCTCGCAGCATGCGGGGTGGGTGCGTCTTCAAAGCTCCAGGCACTGGCCATGCTTCAAAGCTCAAGCTACATCAACCCTGCCTGTTTTGCAGGTGCGCGACTTTTACAACACCTACTTGGCGCCAGGCAGCATCACGCGTCGCAAGCTGAGCTTGCACATCATGGGGCAGGCGCACGTGGCGGAGCTGGAGGCGCAGCCCCCGGCAGGCGTGCAGCTGGTGGAGCAGCCGCAGGAGCTCAGCAGGCAGCTGCCGTTGTGGCCGGCAATGCTGGGTGATGCGCACGCGTGCAACTGAGCGGCTGTAAATTGACACGGGTCCGCTGCTCAGGCGGCAGGGTGGTTGTCTGAGCTGCATGAGCCCTCCCCATGGACACCAGCAGTCTGAGACAGCTTAGCACGCTCGCGATAGTCGGATTGCAAGTCGATCGGCTATTTAAACCAGCTATCGTCGACTGCACGACTCCAGTGCGTCCTGCCTGCTGTGGCACAGAGTGAAACATCATCGGATGCCTGAGGGCGCCCCACGATCTCGATGCACTGCCGGAGCACAGTCGCTGCTCTGCACAGCCGTTGCTCTGTCCTCTCGCGCGCTCCCGTCCATCGCACCGCCGCTGTGGCTCTGCTGCGCGCCCCTGGTGCTCGAACAACTTCTGATCGACCCGGCTTGATCAGCGCAGCGTCAAGGCGTCAACCCTTGCACTGGGCGGCGATGGGCGCCGCCGACGGCAAAGCGGCACAGGTCTCTGCTGCGCCTGCGGAGGCGATAGATGACCAGCAAGTGGCAGCTGCCTTGTGTCGGTTCCCGCGCATCATTCTGGGCACCTCATCTAGCGCAAGAAGAGGTAGCTGCTTCTGCCACGACGGCACGCTGCCTCCCTGTCTCCTGCCGCCCTGTTCCTTGCCGCCATCCTATTTCAAGCACCCTCTGCCAGCTGGTGCCTTTGTCCGCACTGCAGGCGTGATGGATGAGCTGACGGTACAGTACAGCTTCCAGTACGAGATAGCCAAGGCAGACATTGATGAGAGCGCGATACGGCACGATGAGGCTCACCAACTGGTGCTCAGCCTGGCCCATGCCAAGGCAGACGCTATCAGAGCCAAGCTGCAGGCGGCGGGAAATGGCGACGAGGGCCTGCTGGTGACCTGTGACCAGGTGGGGGCGCAGGCGGTGTGTTTGACATGAGAAGCGTGTCGGCGCGTGGCCTAGGGTGGATGCGAACAGGAGGGAGCAGGGCGGCCGGGAGGCGTGCGCTATCTTTGGGCCCTATCCCTGCTCCTGGGCTGTTGGCGTCGCTGAGGCTTGGTTGCGCCTGTAGTGCTGCAGGTGGTGCTGCACGAGGGCCAGATCCTGGAGAAGCCTGCAGATGAGGCACAGGTATGAATGGTGCGTGGGTGTTCCACACGTCTCCAAGAACCCTCAGGCCCTGGGGGACATGCTCGGCATGCTGGATCACATGTCCCTCTAGTGCAGGCCCACCAGTTTGCTCTTGCCCTGACCCTCTAGACCACGCTGTGCTGCGTGGACCCCACTTGCAGGCCCGCCAGTTTATTGCTGGCTATGCGCGGGCACCTGCCTCCACCGTGGGATCAGTGGTGCTCACAGACCTGGCCACGGGGCGCAGCTGGGAGGGCGTGGATGTGGCAGAGGTGAGCTAGGCCATTTTTTCGATTCATTTGCGGTAGTGCTGCCGCTATGCCTCTACCAAGTGGCCTGCATGCTGCTTGCGCACAACCCCGCATATGGTGTCTGATGTCATCTGCGCACATCCGTGCTTGTTGCGTATGTTTGCACCGGGGCCGCCCGCAGATCCACTTTGAGCCCATCCCGGCGGCCTCGGTGGATGCGCTAATTGCGGAGGGCGAGGTGTACTGGTGTGCCGGCGGGCTGATGGTGGAGCATGCTCTGGTGGCACCCCACGTGACCCACATGGCTGGCAGCCTGGACTCGGTGATGGGGCTGGCCAAGCACCTGCTGCTGCGTCTGCTGTGCCAGGCGGCGGCGGATTCGGCAGCGACGGCACCGCTGTGAGGCATATTGTTTTGTCACGCTGTGATTTGTTCAAAATTTCTGCAAATGTTTTATTCTTTGTGTGCCTTCCGCACCTGTTGTTGAACACGGAGACTTCTGGCAACAGCCTGCACGCGGGAAGACTGGGGGGCCCACCTGTGGACGGTCAGGCAATAGGTCATGCTCAATGCAAGCTGTCCAGCTAACGGCCTGCTTTCAAAGCAAGACTAAAACCATGGTTTGATGATCTGGTTGCTGCTTTCTACCTTGACAGTCTTGGACTAGTCTGTAGCCGCACCCGGTTCCTGGGAGCGGGCTTGTTCGAGTGAGAATGCTTACAGGACCTGCTCTTCCACGGCTAAAGTACACAGTCAAGCGAAGTGGAAAGCGGCTCATGATGCAAGGCTGACAAGCCTCAGAATAGGGAATAGCATCATAGCGATCAATCATAAGGTAACCAGGAAGCGGGAAAACGCAAGGCAGGGAGCCGGCTCAGGCTCCTGCTACAACTCTCCCCCCCTAAAAAGAGAGGCACACCTGCCTCTTCAAAGAACGAAGAGAACAGAGGGGAACAGAGGATGCGGAAACAAAGAGGAAAACAAAGACAGAAAACTGGGGGAATGGAGGAGGAAAGACAGGTGGGGTAATGCAAGGAAAAGAGGTGGTAGCGAGAGCGGGGGGCTCTGCTGCCCGAGGCATCCAGGTGCCAGGCTGCAGAACACCTCTCGCCAGAGCCAAATTACCGGCATATACACCACACTGTTAAAACTCACAGCAGGGGCGCGGTCACGGCAGAAGTTTGTAGAGTTCACGGTAGCGCCGGGTATCGCCAGTGGCAGCGATGCACCAGTGCCGCAGCTCGGCTTCAGTATGCCAGCTATCTTGCCGATCCGCGTCCCGCCATTTCACCAGTACCGTCTTGTCACGTCCTCGAGCAACAAAATGCAACACTTGCTCAAACTCAGGCTCCTCTGAGCTCAGTTCCAACTCCAGGGCTGGAGTGTCGGCCGTCTGCCGAGCAGGGAACTCTGCGCTGCCGTCAATGTAAGGGCGCAAGCGCGACACGTTGATCACAGGGTGCCCACGCCAGTCTTTTGGGAAGCCTGACAGGCGCACCGCAGTCGGGGAGACGATCTCAACCACCGTGAGACCTCTCTCATCAGTGCCACCGTAGAATTTGGGCAGCAACTTGCGGGCTGGGCCCGTCGTGCCAAAGCCCAGGTGCTTAGTCTCCATCAGCACTCGGTCATCCACAGCAAAAGTGTGTTCCTTCCTGTGCAGGTTGGCATGGGCAGTCTGCACAGCCTTGGCACGGTCCAGGTTCTGTTTGGCGTTGCCCCACGCACGCCGCAGCGCCGCCACAAAGGAGTCGGCGTCTGGGCTCCGGCTGGCAGCTGGAAGGGGCACATCACTCAGCAGCGTCGCACGGGTGCGAGGGTGCCGTCCAGTGTTCAGGTAGAAGGGGGTGAACTGCGAGCTGCTATGTAGTGAGTTGTTGTATGCAAACTCAGCAGCACACAACAATTCATCCCAGTTCTGCTGCTCAGTGTCGACGAAGGCGCGCAGCATCTCCTCCAGAGTGCGGTTGGCGCGCTCGGTCTGCCCATCTGTCTGTGGGTGGTAGGCCGTCGACAGGTGCAGGCGCGTGCCCAGCAGCCGCTGCAGCGAGCGCCAGAAGACACCCACAAATCTGCTGTCCCGGTCTGACACAATGCCAGAGGGGTATCCGTGCAGGCGGAACACATGTCGCAGGAACAGCCCAGCGGTCTCCTCTGCCGAGAGCGGAGTGAGCGCCGGCACAAAGTGGCACATTTTGGTCAGGTGATCAGTGAACACCACAATCTGAGTGTTGCCACGCCTGCTCTCAGGCAGTTGTACAATGTAGTCCATGCCCACCAGCTCCCAGGGTGCAGAAGGCACCGGCAAGGGCTGCGCCAGCCCGAGGGGAGGCTGGTTCCGGGTCTTAGTGCGCTGGCAGACCGCACAGCTCCGCACATAAGTAGTCACATCCTTGGCCAAACCAGGCCAGTAGAAGCGCCGTGCCAGCACTTCCAAAGTTTTGTCGCGTCCCAAGTGGCCAGCGACCGGAGCATCGTGGTGCTCGGCCAGCAGCCGCTGCCGCAGGGAGTGCGCAGATGGGGGCAGCCCAGCAGGGGCGGGCACATACAGCCGCAAATCCTGCCCCTCTCCCTCCCTAAAGAAGAGGAGGCCCTGGTGGGACTCCCACTGCTGCCAGCTTGGCTCGGGGGCGCTGGCGTCGACAGCACCAGAGGGGCCAGGGCTGGGGGCGGGGACCGCAGGGACGCCCGCCTCAGTCGCAGTGACACGCGCAGCCGCAGCCTCCTCAGCCGCCGCAACAGCAGCCAAGCCCCCGCACGCAACAGGATCCAGGGCGTACGAGACCCGCAGCTCCGCAAAGAAGGAATCCGGGGTGTGAGACACTGCCAGCGCCGACAGGTGCAGGCCAGCGGTCTCCACAGCAGCCGTGTGGACCGCCAGTGCTGCCGCGTGAGCCGGCGAGCAGCACAACTTGGTCCGCAGGGAGGAGAACGCCGCCGTCACCCGTGTCGCTCGTGCCCGGGAGCGCCGACTCCGCGCTGGGTTGCGGGAGAGCGCATCAGCCACCACATGTACCGGC
>NW_005435068.1:664101-665585 GCF_000147415.1 Chlorella variabilis
CGCCAGCACCTTGTTGTGTACCGGCCGCACGCCGTCGGCAGAGACCACATGCCCCAGGTACTCCAGCTTAGTGCAGAAGAATTCACACTTGCTCTCCTTGGCATACAGCTGGAACTGCCTCAGCCTGTGGAACACCTGGGCCAGGTGCTGCTTGTGCTCCCCCTCAGACCGGGAGAACACCAAAATGTCATCCAGGTACACCACGCAGTACGCTGCCATGTCGGGAGTGATCACATGATTCAGCAGCGTCTGAAACTTTGCAGGGGCGGCGGTCAGGCCAAAACCCATCACCACCCACTCCCACAGCCCATACCGGCCGCAGTTCATGGCCGTCTTGTGGACGTGCGCCGGGTCCATCAGCAGCTGGTGGTAGCCATTGGCCAGGTCCAGCTTGCTCAGCACCTTGGCACCCAGCAGCTGATCCAGCGTCTCGTCAATCCGGGGCAAGGGGTGTGCATTCTTGATGGTCTGCTGGTTGAGCATACGCCAGTCAACACAAAGCCGCTTGGCGCCGCCCTTCTTGGTCACAAACAGCACAGGTGCACCATAGGGAGAGGAGGAGGCACGAATGAATCCCTTCGTCTGCAGCTCAGCCAGCTGCCGCCTCAACTCCTCCAGATCTGCCGCCGACATCCGATAGGCCGGGCGCATGACGGGCCGTACACCAGGCTCCTCGTCAATGGTAAAGTTAAATCTGCCGCGGTCAGGAGGGAGAGAGGGGATGTCCTCCACCAGGCGGTCAGCGTAGGTGGCCAGCAGCTTCTCCCTGCTGAGACCAGCTGCCTTCCGCAGCTCCGCCGAAGTCAGGAAAGTAGTGGGGCCCGCCCCGGGGATGCCGGTGGAGCGAGCGCCGCCTGCAGCCTGAGGTACTGGGCTGCAGGTGGGCGCTGGCGCGTCTGCCGGCGGGGCGCCTGCCATTGTGGCGGCGGACAGCCCTGCCGTGGTGGCGCCATACGCTGCCGGGTCCTTGAGCCCTCTAGGCAGCACAAAACTCATGCTCTCAATCTCCCCTGCCGTGAAGGCAGCATCCACCTCGGCTGCCGTCAACAGGCACGTCGGCGTGTTATAGTCGGTATCCGGCTCCAGGGTGTGGTGCCGCCCCGTCGGGCCCTGAAACTGCACAGTTCGGGCCCTGTAATCCGTGGCCACCCTGTACGTGGCTAGCCAGTCAGCACCCAAGACTGCATCCATGCCGACCAGAGGTGTCAGCAAAAACTGCAGGTGGTCGGTGTACTGCCCAATCTGGACAAAGCACTGCACACTTTGCAGCAGTGGGCGCTGCCGGCCATCAGCCAGCGTCACCGATGCGGCTCCGCCCTCATACGGCTGAGGGGTCAGCTGCAATTCCTCGGCGACTGCTGGGTCCATGAAGCAGAGGTCGGCACCGCCATCCACCAGCAAGGTGCCTCTCCTATCCTGGAGGAGACCAATCAGCTTCATCACCCGCCCTGGCGCCTGCCGCTGTGCCGAGCGGATGGCGTTCA
>NW_005435068.1:665635-666906 GCF_000147415.1 Chlorella variabilis
TGCAAGTACCAATCAATGCTCATAAAGCTGCCAGCGACTGGTCCAGCTGGGCGGCCAGCTTCCCCCTGTCGGCGCCGGGGTCCTGGGCCGGGTCGGCTGCGACAGGCGTGGGTCCGTAGGCCAGCACCACGTCCATGGCGTCAGCGCCCCTTTACAAGGCGCGGAGAATTGCTCGCGTCGTGGGTGGGATGCGTCTGGATGCTGGTAGATCCTTCCGACCCTTCCCAGCACAAGGCTAGTCTCCCAGGGCTTCTAGTGGCGCTCAAAGCAGCCCAGTGGCGCGTAAAGCAGCCCAGTGGCGCTTAAAGCAGCCCGGTGGCGCTCAGAGCAGCCCGATTGCTAGTGATGGCCTGCATGCATAACCGGCAAGCCCCTGCCGGCTCCCCCAGCTATGTCCCCAACCCCTACCCCCGGGCACAGGCACGAGCTAGGCGCTTACTCGCGCATGGCACACACCTGAGCCATGTGAGTTATCTCGCGCTGCAGCAGTGCAGCACGACTGTTTCTCGGATGTCCCCCCAATTGTAGCCGCACCCGGTTCCTGGGAGCGGGCTTGTTCGAGTGAGAATGCTTACAGGACCTGCTCTTCCACGGCTAAAGTACACAGTCAAGCGAAGTGGAAAGCGGCTCATGATGTGTTGCCCCCTGATGTGGCACCCTCCCGATTGGGCAACCCCCGCCCCCGCTCGCTCCTGGCAGCCCGCGCGGCGCTCCCCTCCCATACGTGAACTGACCCCATAGAGCCATGTTTGAGGGTTGAGCGGGGCGGAGCGGGGCTGCTTGCACACGTGATGGCATGCACGCTTCAACGCTCCCGCTGTCATCTCACCTCTCTAGCGTCAGAAATACAACTCTTACAAGCCAACCAACACGAACAGAGAGACCGAACAACAGAAATGAACAGGAAATATGAAGCCGCCACAGGCGGCAGCACCTTCCAGCGGAGACGGCAAAGCGTACAAGGCACACTTCTTCAATGGTTCGTGCAATTGCCACCCTTACCGGTTATACAGCCACAGTGCCGCCCACACCGCGCACCATTCTTCTTGCAGCTGCAGTTCCGGGTGCAGGCGCCGCGGCAGCCGCAGCGCACGGCTGCCTTGCCGCCGCCGGGCTGCGCCGCCATCGCCACATTGAGAGACACCACAGGCACTCCTCGCTGCGCCGTGCCGCTGAAGGTCAGCTCGCTGGCCAGGCTGGGTGGCGCCTTAGATAGCCTGCTGGCCTGATGCATACCCTCCACCACTCCAGCTCCGCTCCGCAGCCGGTAC